>NC_079223.1:39300705-39505705 GCF_029633865.1 Lampris incognitus
GTTTAATCTATATGGCAGCCCATGTCAGTGTTGTATTACTGACATCTGTGCAGTGCGGTCTGCTGAGCGACTGCATGGTATAAAGATCCATATCACGGGCTGCAAGTGTAGACCGCTACAAGCCTAATGTTTTTATTTTAACATGTTTGACTTTTTCACTCTGTGCCCCCCGGGAGAGGCCAAATGGATCTAATTTACCTTAGTTCCCCGTAGCCATCCGCGCGCTACAGTAACAGGCAATAAGATTCAACGTTAGGCAACATAATGGGGAGATTTTTCATTTTTGTGAATTGAGGCTAATGACCCCAAATATCCATGACAGAATTTCAAATGAGCCTCCGCATAGTGGGAGGTGTAATCCTTCACACACGAAAACCCCTGCGACTATGTGAGCGATGAATTGTGGCTATGATAAAATATTAGTTGTGACACAATTGGTTATAGAAAGGATGCCGGAGTTAAAAATTCACAATATTCTGTTTCTCCATGACACCTTCAGGCTAATTTTAGTGATGTATTTCAAGCTAGGCATCCGGGAGAGTTACACTGGAGTTAAAATCTGCTGCTACAACATCTGAAATAACAGAATGGACAGTTATGCACAATAATGATAAAGCCTGTCTTTCTTTCCCATCTGTCTTTCCGTGTGCACAAATCACCCCCGGGCATTTCCCCCATCGAGTTCATTGCCGCCTTGTTTCTTTTCCTTTGGTTTGCATGATTTCAAAGGCTCTGCGATGCAGCCCGCTGCTATCCGTCATCACTCCCAAGTGACGGGGCCGGCAGTTCAAGGATGTCCACCCTCACACCATTTGCATCACTTGCAGAACGTGAAACCGGGGCCATAAACACAGTTGAGCAAAAAAAAAAAAAACTGGCTTTCTTTTATGGTATTTTGTTAATCTCATTTGACCAAGCTGTCTTCGTCGAGTAAATTCACAAATGCAAAAGGGTTCATCTCATATAACACTTGGCTTCTCCCTGTGGGACACATTCCTGCTCTAACAAAATAGTGTCCAGCTTGCCTCTTCTCTCGCTCTCTTTTTTTTTTTGAGACCACCCAGAGCAAGTACCGCTCCAAAACAAATATGACCTCCGTGCTATCTGTGCAGATATCCTTTAGTTAGAGCTGCTTCTTTATCTTTGTTTATCGCAACTTTCTAGACCCCGGATGAACATTTCCATTTAGCGTTTCACAAAAAGACACACAAACAAACAAAAACGGTTTGATCTCCAACAGGATCCATTTGTTGACCCTTAGAGGAAGTGTGTAAGACGACCACGTTGTTCGGCGCATGCTGGAAGATAGGAAGGTGAACCATGTTGGCGCTCAATGTAAACAATACGCACATATTGTGGATACGATACAATATGTGGTTTTCAAACCACATGTGAGACACACAAATGCAACGAGAGACACGTTGTGTCCCGTGAGGCGCTTGATACCCATGTCTGCCAGGAAACGCAGGCACACATTGATGTTGTTTAATTGCAGTGAGATCACACACACACACACACATGCGCGCGCACACACACACACACACACACACATCTTCTACTAAGAACTGCTAACGAATGTTTTCTGCAGCTATGGATAATATGTGAGTGGGTGGAAAACACATTAGAGTGATTACCTGCAAGACACAGGAAAACAATGAGAGCCTAAAACTACTCTCCATTGTCTGAGACACGTGTCCACCTGTTTATCATCCACAAAGAGCAGGTGGGGATATGATGCATTGTCCTTGCGGTCATTTATACCCTGTAATAATAACTTTGATTGTCCCTGATTTGAGGCAACAGGCATAAATCGCGACAAGGGCTATGGTTAAACTACCAAGTCATTCTCACGTGACGTTAACGTACCAGGATGATGGCCCAGACCAGGAATCGGGAAAGGATGCGGGCGTTCTCTCCCTTGTAGAAAATGATTATTTTGCCCGCCTGTGGAAAAGAGGACAAGGTGCACATAAGCACAGAGGTGGCTGCCGCTGATTCAATCACACATTTTGATAAGGAACCCCAGAAAAAAACACACCAGGCTCGTCAACTTGTTTGCCCTTGGTAACTAAATAGGTTTGGGACGCGGGTGTCAGCGCCGTGTCCCTGACGTTGGCGGTCACACTGCTCCTATCCTGTTGAGCCAGATGCGTGGTGTATGTCATCTGCACTCTCTGATTAATTTGGCGATGATAAATAAGTCTCAGCTGAGGACATTAGCATGGGCACACACAGGCGAGGGCAGCAGACACCTGGTGTGGCGTCTGAGACCCGTTGATTGAGGGGCTCAGTGTTTACCGCCCATTGGGAATTGAGCAATGCAGCTCGTTTTGCAGGGCAGCTTCCCACCACAAAAAAAAAGAAGAAAAAAAAGAAAATGGTTATGTGTGACACTGTCACCGTCAGTGTGTGTGTGTGTGAGCTGCCTCATGACCTCTGGCCTAAATGCCCAAACCTCTCTCCTCCCGACAATGTTCTGTGTCAATAAATGAAGGCAGCTGTGTACTCACAACACAGCGGGAAGCATCCCGTGGACAACTGCCATCTATATACTGACTCAGAACAGCAGTCTCATAATCCATGGGAAGACTTCATTGACAAATGAGAGCCATGTGTGACGATCATGGATAAGTAGACTCGCTAGCCCTTGGCCAACGGGTCGGACCCTTTAGTAGACTTGTTAACGCAGTCGCCCGTGGTGCGGGAGACACGGGTTTGCGTCCCAGCTGTGGCGGATCCCGGCTGCCCCCCGAACTCATTACACATGCGACTGTGAAGAGACTCCACTAAGTTTGCATGAAGGATAACGCTAAAAAGATTGCTTGAAAAACGGTACCGCTTCATCATAACTCATGCTTTATAAAGGGTTTGTAAGTGTTTCTAATACTTAATAATGGTTAATAACCTATTTATTAATGTGTTGTAAATCATTACTAAGATGTTATGACACATCAATAAAAATGACTTTTCGGTTACCAGATAGAGCCCATATTTTACCGACGCGAGAGTCTCCGCAGACATTTTCTTGGAAACCATGTGACCAGCAAGGACTGCTGACTCACGCATGATATGATATCCCTGTGTTGGTGTTGTTCCCACATCATCATAATTAATGTTGCTCGGGGGGTTGTCCATGTAGCGTGGCAGTCTATTCCGTTGCCTACCAACACGGGGATCGCCGGTTCTAATCCCCGCGTTACCTCCGGCTTGGTTGGGCGTCCCTAGACACAATTCACCATGTTTGCGGGTGGGAAGCCGGATGTGGGTGTATGTGTCCTGGTCGTTACACTAGCACCTCCTCTGGTCAGTCGGGGTGCCTGTTCATGGGGAGGGGATACTGAGGGGAATAGCATGATCCTCCCACGCGCTACGTCCCCCTGGTGAAACTCCTCACTGTCAGGTGAAAAGAAGCAGCTGGCGACTCCACATGTATGGGAGGAGGCATGTGGTAGTCTGCCGCCCTCCCTGGATCGGCAGAGGGGGTGGAGCAGCGACTGGGACGGCTCGGAGAGTGGAATAATTGGCCAAATACAATTGGGGAGAAAAAAGGGGGGGGGGTTAACGTTGCTCCAGGGCCATCATTGCAACTGACTGTATTGGTTGGCTAAAATAACCATAAATGACTCAAAGAGAAGAGCCGTTTAACATGCACTGCCGTAAGCCAGTTTATGGTAACTCCTGTGGGGGTCACTGTTGTAATAATGTAAACTAACCTACGACACATCAGTACATCCGCCTTCCTTCAAAACATTCAGTTTTCAGATGTAAACATTGATGACAACATAATGAACAGGTTAACTTTTTTTTTTGTAATCACTTTCTTCTTTTTTGTATTTTTGGAACAAAAATACATGCCCCCCCCCCCCCCATGTCCTGCGCTCCCCAAAGTCCTTATAACACAAAGGCATGGCCTGTAAAACATATCTACAAGTCAAGCCGCTCAGGAGTCCTGACTGTCCACCGCCACAAGGCTGGAGGCTCCAACTCAGGCCCCCTGCAATGCCACAGGAGAGGAGGCAAGTGACAGTTCCTGATGACCTGGAGACGGAGCCTCTAACTTAGGCATCGTTAAGAAATTCTGAACGTCATCACTCCAGTCCGGCTGAAAGGTCTCTCCTGTCTTCAAAAGTCTTCTCCTGTTTCTTCATTAAGTGTGGCCAGTTTTGGTTCTCTCAGCATATGACCGTGGTGCCATCTATTCAAGGACCATCGCTTTTGTGCTCCATGCAGCAGGCTCCTCTATGCGTACTACATCGTGCCTCACCAGATATGGTAGAGGCTTGGATCCTTTGTCATAGCTGAGTTTTTGTTTGTGTTTTAGGATCCTTAAGTGAGCCCAGACCTCTGCCTCACAGTTGTTAGTGTCCAGCTTTGGAAGTCTAGCCACAGAATAGCCACTTTCGTGAGGTGAGGATCTGTAAGCTAAGAGGGCCAGGTATGGATCTGTATCACTCTTTGCACACTTCTTCAGGAGTCTTTTTATGATCTGGACCCCCTTTTCAGCCTTCCCATTTGCTTGTGGGTACAGCAGACTGGAAGTTGTGTGGCTAAACCCATAATGTTTTGCAAACTGCTTAAATTCATGACAAGAGAACTGTGAGGTGTTGTCAGTAACCACCTCTTGAGGAATGCCGTGTCTAGCAAAAATTGACTTCAGATGAACTATGACACTTTGTGCTGAAGTCGTTGACAGTAGAGCTATTTCTGGGTAATTTGAAAGGTAGTCAATGGCTAATAAATATTCCTTTTCATTGCAGTAGAAGAGATCAGCTCCAACCTTCTCCCATGGTTTTGAGGGGATCTCAGACAGAATCATTGGCTCTTTGGTTTGCTTGTAATGAAACTGAGGGCATGTGGCACAGTTGCCAACCATTGTGTCTATGTCTTCATTCATGTTTGGCCAATAGGTAGCCTCTCTTGCCCTGCGTTTACACTTCTCTGCCCCTAGATGCCCCTTGTGCACCCTGGTCAGCATCTCTTTACGCATTGAGGCAGGAATCACAAACCTATTGCCTTTGAGCATCACACCATCCACCAGTGAGAGCTCAGACCTGAGTGGGTGATACCGCTTGCACGAGCCCCTCTGCTAGCCATGATCCATGTTTTCCATTATACTTTGGAGAGAATTGGGTCTTTGGAAGTCTCCTCTGCTATTTTTCCGAGCTGCAGATCAGAGGCAGGGAGTGTGTCCTTCACCATGTGAACATGCAGAGCAACATCCAACTCAGTGCTGCTACAGCACACCTGAGACAAGACTAGAGTGGCACGAGAGAGCGCATCAGCAATCAACAAACAAGGCCCTGGCACATAGGTAAGGACAGTGTCATACCTTTGTAGTGTCGTCATCAATTGCTGGAGTCGAGGGGACATGTCATTCAAACTTTTTCGGGCTATGGCTTTCAAAGGCTTAGGGTCTGTCTCAAGAATTACTTTAGCAAGTCCATATATGTAGCCATGAAATGTCTCACAGCCAAAAACCAGCCTAAGGCACTCTTTTTCATTGTTTTAGAGTGTAATACATAGGCAACCGGCTTCCAGGAACCATCATGCTGTTGCAACAATACGGCACCAATGCTGTCTGTCAATGCATCAGTTGACACTTTAGTTGGCCTGTCAGCTTGAAAAAATGTCAGCACATAATACTGAACTAAAACACCTTTAATGTACCCCCATTCTGCGTTATGGGCAGCTGTCCACTCACAGTCTTGGCCTGAAGGAGCTTTTGCAAGTATGCTGTTCTGCCCGCTAAGTAAGGGATAAACTTCCCGAAATAGTTTACCATTCCAAGTCCCCGCTGAAGGCCTTCATAGACTCGGACCCCCTCCAAGCCCTCGATGATGCGTTCCATTCCCTTATGGAACAATTCTGGAACTGAACTAATCCCAAAGGGTAGTCTCTGGAAGGAGTATCTCCCAAAAGGAATATTGAATGTACAAAGTTTTGCACTTGGCTCAGCCAGTTTCACTTGCCAGAACCCATTTGATGCATCTAGTTTAGAGAAGTAATGAGCACCGGCCATTTCACTGGCTATTTCTTCGCGTTTTGGAATTTGGAAATGTTCCCATCTGATGCAGGCATTGAGGTCTTTTGGGTCCATGCATATACGCAGCTCACCACTCTTTTTTCTTATGCACACCATTGAATTGACCCAATCAGTTGGCTCATTGGTTTTCTTTATCACCCCCAAAGTGACCTTTCTTTCCAACTCCTTTTTTTGGCTTTCACATAGGGGAACAGGAACCTGTCTTGGGGCATGAACCACAGGTCATGCATTATCAGTGAGTGTAATTGAGTGAACACATGGCAAGGTACCAAATCCAGTAATGACATCGTCATATTGGCTAAAAATCTCCTCAGAAATATAGCTTGGGTCCGTTAGAGCATACACATGCTTAATCAGGCCCAGGTCCTCTCATGCTTTGTCTCCTAGCAATGAATCATGATCCTCTGGAACAATAACAAATGGGAGTGATTTGCCTTTGTCTTTCACCTTGACAGTCAGTTTGCAGGTGCCATGTGTTTGAACCGCCCGTCCATCGTATGCTTTCAAAGCAATTTCAGTCTTTGCTACAGTGGGTATCCAGCCCAAACTATTAAAAGTCCACAATGTTAATCAAATTGGCTTTGGTACCCATGTCGTTTTAACAACAGAGGAGCACCATTTACTTCCAAAGATGCCACCCAGTTATCACCTATCAATGCATTAACTGTAGGTGTATTCAACTCAGTTGTCACTGTGCCAACAAAAAACTCAGAACAATCAGCTTCTTCCACAACTTTAATGATGCGTCTCACCGTCTTTCCTTTTGCAAGAAACATCCCTGCAAAATGACTTTTCCCACTGCATGTCAGACATATTTTACCATAAGCTGGACACTGTCGAGCCTGATGATGTGTGCCACGTGTACTGCAATCAAAGAGCTTTTCACTGCGCTCCGCTGAAAATCTGTTCTCGGGATGCTCTCTTGTGTATTTATTAATCACATCGACAGAGGCACTTTCCATATCCAAGGACGATTGAAGAGTGTTTGTGCTGAATGTTTTCATGTGAAACCGGGCTAATTCACTTGCCTGACATATCCGAATTGCACCATCCAAAGTGGGCTCAACCTCCTCAACAAGCGCTCTCTGATTTTTTGGTCCAACAACAACTTGATATCATAGACGACGTCAGATAAGCAAAATTGCACGTTTGCGCTTTCCATTTTAAACCCGTTAGGAACACGTCGAACTTCTCCCCTTGCTGCTGCCGCACACGGCAACGGAGCACATAGCGTCCATAAGTCTCGTTCTTTGTTGGCGAACAATGGGCATCAAAATGCCGCAACACTACATCAAAACTGTTGCCGTCGTCCTCTGAAGCAGATATGAACGTATCGTACACATCGATGGCTTGTGGACCCGCTGTCGTAAGTAAAAGAGCAATCTTACGTTCATCGGCCTTGTCATGGGCGCCAATGGCGGACAAGTATAGCATGAATCGCTGTCTAAACGCGCTCCAATTCACATCGACCTTCCCTTCCAACTGTAACCCTTCAGGTGGTTTTAAACAAGCCGTTGTTGTTATTGCCGTCGCCAAGACAGTTTACTCCTGGTACCATGTATCGGTTGGCTAAAATAACCATAAATGACTCACCCAGAAGAGCCGTTTAGCATGCTTTATTCGTGCTCTGCTAGGCACTGCCGTAAATCAGTTTATGGTAACGCCTGTGGGTCACTGTCGTAATAATGTAAACTAACCTACGACTCGTCAGTACACTGACCAATCACAATGTTGCGATGTCGTGCCTTTGCTGCACAGGGGGGGGGGGGGACGGAAAAATACTAAAGCTAACCTAACAAGACCTCAACCTCAACCTAACCCTAACCTTAACTTAACACGTACCTTACTTTACCCAACTTTAACCGATAGTTAACCTTAGCCTAACCGATAGTTAACCCATGCTAACCCACAACCTTATCCCACGACTGTCTTTTTCTCCCGAGTCACAAAGGCACGACAGCGCAACATCGTGATTGGTCCGTTGCAATAATGGTCCTGGAGCAACATTCATTATGATGTCGTATGAACACCAACGCAGCGATATCAGATACACCGCTGACTCACATTCTCAGCGAGCGGCATACAAACAACACGACTTGAAAATGTCGTGCAGTGCATATGCAAAAGTTGAATTTTGCACAGCAGCACTGGCAACTGCAGTTAAAGTTTAGGGTTAAGGTTAGGTTGTAGTTAACTTTGGTGTTAAGGTTAGGTTGTGGTTAACTTTAGGGTTAAGGTTAACTTTGGTGTTAAGGTTAGGTTGCGGTTAGTGAAGCTGCCATACAATGGTCAGGCTATCTTTGTCTAATCACGCGGTGATGCCTATGGAGACTCTCCCCAACTGGGTTCAGAACGTGGCAACCCCAAAAAGTCATTTTAGTGATGCGTTATAACTTCTTAGTATTGATTTATAATGCATTAATAGATTAGTTATTAACAATTAAACCACTTAACCACACAACACTTTATAAAGTACTACAAAAAAATCTATTGCAAAGGCAGTACGTGTGACACATTCTTATAATCCTGTGCAATAAATGAAATCAAACTAGAGAATTACATGCATTGGCTTACCTGCATCCCTATGAATCCCATGACAATGGAGTTGATTGTACCCAGAAGCCCCTCTGGGTCGAAGGGCTGTGTTGTATGATACATTTCCTGGAAGATGAAAAGGAAAAGCTAGATTGTTTGTGGTTTTTTGATTCATAAAATGGATAATGGTGCATGAAAATAACTTTACCCTGCATGTGGGATATCTGTACATGTTGTCACCAAACATCCACCTGTCAATGTATCCCGCTGCGCCCCCAGTGCAGTTAGGATATAGACCATTATCACCAATTCCACCAGCCCCCAAATAACCTCTAGGAGGAAACAAACATATTATATATCTAACGTCAGCATATAAATTCATAACCCTTGATGGTAACAAAATAAGTAGAAGCAAAAACAAGAACAGCTGGAGGCATTGGGCCCATTTGAAGTAATTTGGTTTAAACTCTGTATTCTTTACAGCAGAGCCAGTGCCATACAGGCCCAGGCACAGACAGAGAGAGAGGACAGAAAACCACTAAAAACAGCAATGAGAGGGATCGAGACATGGAGCGAGGAAGATGGATCCTCTGCCTTGGTTTCTCTTATTGCACATGACAGACTGAGATTGGCTAATTATGCTCTGTGAAGCATCTGCCACAGACCCATAAATCACTGTAGCTCATAACACCAGCAACACTGGGTGCACACACTAATACCACCGCAGACACAGCTCCACCACATTGGCCCAAATAGGAGTTCACCACAGCATGGAGAAATTGATCAAATTTATATTTTTACCATATTGGCGAGAGATTATAAATGAGCAGCAACAATACAGTCATATAGTACATTGGGTTTGACCAATCCTATGATGAAGCAAAGCAAGCAATGATTTACGTTGGGACAGAATACACTCACGTGGGGCAGTTGGGTACAGGCATGAGAAAGGTGATACACAGCCATATTGTCTCCAACACAGCAATAAACAGCCACTCTGGCCAATAAAGGACCACATCCTGGACCGGGCTCCACCGGAGAGGCTAAATTCATACAGAATCCATGTTAGCTTAAGAGTGTCCTGCATTCGGGAGTCAGCCTTCTCAGCGGTCTAAAGGTGGCTTTGTGGGATGTGATTACTGATGAGAAGTTAACTTGACAGTGCTGCTCACCCTTCTCAGTGGGATTTCTCTCTGGCCCCAGACAGTCTGCATCAGAGACAGCACAAAGTAGGTGAAACCCAGCCGCTGCAGAACACCGGGGATCCTCAGCCAGGACCAGGACACTAACACAGACAACAACACACACACGCAGACAACACAGGTCAAGACACACGCTTGTGGTAGACGCAAGATACACTTAATTTCACCAACATGGGCAACGGCTGCCTGGCTGTGTCTGCTGCAACGACTGTAATGATAAATCATTCAATGTACTTGCATGTAATCCTGATGAGAAAATGATGCGCAGGTATGATTTAATAGTATAAAGCTATCCCTGCTGACTTGAGCAAATTATAGCACAGGAAATTGATAGAAAACTGGCCATTGGAACATCTGCACCACCATGCAGGAAAGACGTCTGCTCTCTGAATGACAGACAGCGCTACAGGAGGTCATGGGAGGAAATGATGCTACTCTTACAGATTCGGAGGTGTGTGTCGTTGAGGAGGTGGGAAGATCATGAGAGATTCCCAGTAATCTCTCCCCGGTCTCGGCAATTTGGGCTGGTGGAGGGGGGATAGAAATGGCCTTGGGCTGAGATTGATAGCCATCTACACATTAGTTAATTGAAAACCTCTTTGCCGCACAAAGTGCTGTAAAAACAATGTAATCCTAATCATTGATCTTGGCAAATCAAATAAGAGGCGGAAATCTTTTTTCTCACAGGAGAAGACAGAAGAGGAAGCTCTTCAAGTGACTAATGCCACATTTGTTCAGGCGGCAGGTTATATACACCTCCTTGATGGCTCCCTTCGTTTGTCACTCACCAACTCAGTTCAAAGTTCAATCAGATGTCTGCCGTCCAAAATTTATTTTTTCCCCCAATGCAAACTGCTGGAAACTTTGACAAGCGCATAGTTTCCCATTTTGATTTTAAGTGCTGCACTTCTGAGATTTCTGATAAATATCTGGGAAGGGATTTTAAAAAGCTCTTTATGTGAAATCGAGAATCTTTTGCAAACATTCACTATCGTTTAAAAAGTGAAATCTTTGGCGCGTGCTTCCCTGCCCTGAGCTTTTGGGGGATGGAATGGGAGAAAATGATTCCAAAGAGAAGATGAAACATAACTGAATAAACCCATCATGAAGAAAAGCAACAAAAAAAGAGCCAAAATAAGGCGAGAGTGGGGTGGGGATGAGGGTGGGTGGATAAAGTAGGAACACTCACAAATAGCCATATAATATGAAATAATGATCTCTTGTTGTATCCCTGCAACCCTGAATTGGATTAAGCTAGTATAGACAATGGATGGTTGGTTGGATGGATGGATGGATGAATGGATAGATGGTTTGATGGATGAATGGGGGAGGTATATAATTGATGGATGACTGGATGGAGTTCAGTTATGTAAAAAAGAGATACCATCACCTGTACTTAAGGGAAGGTATGTTATAGTTGAGGAGTACGGCCAGTATAGCCTGATCTGGCCGTCTCACTGATATCAGTCTATTTGAAATGACTCAAGGTTAATGTCAAAGGTTAACACCATTTTATGGAATATGCCTGACATTGGGGAGGGTTAGCATATTGAGCTGTAATCATGCAATTTAATTTTCTTATTAGATCAAACCCTGGGACTGAACTGCCAAGGGCGTCCTACGAGACGTAGGGCAAACCTGCGGTGTATTGTAAATGTCTTTGCAATATTATGAGCAGCACTGACAGCAGCGTCTACTGCAGCAGGGCCTTCGGCGTGTAACTCTATCTATTTGTAATTGTCCATTACTGCAGGGATTGTTTCTACTCAAACTGCCTCTGTTAAATATCCCCTCGTGCTGAATTTTGAGACTGTACACACAATATCAACATTTTAGTTAACCCAGTTACGAACACATCTACCCAGGCAAGTCCATTATCACTGGGGCTCGCTAATGTGTGAAGGTTGCCTGATGTATCCCCCAGGTGGCGAGTCAGATTGCAGGGATTTTCTGATGGCTTTCTTCCGCCACATCCCTGCCAGCTGTAACTTTCACTAAAAGGTTTAACTCCGTCTTTTCTGTGAGGCTGAATGTTTAGCAAACTAACAAAATGCAGGTGTGTCAGGTAGTACATTCGAGCTGAAATACACCACAACTGCAGGATTATTGATATTCTTAAATGACTTTCCTCATAATAGAGGCCAACAGGGTCTAACATTCCTTAATGTATTTCTTTCTAGCAGAAAATGCTGCTACCTTAAACCAACCCTCATTTTAAGGTGCATTTACTGGATTTTTCAGGCCCATTAAGAATAGCCCTCTTTGCGCCTTTCAGAAAATGGCGTACATGTGGTAAAGGGATGCATAATTAAAAATGTAAAGCTTATACTCATGGTGTGAACCATACGGTGGCTTTTGGGAGCACTCGTGGTGCAAACATGCATGTACACTTGCTCTAAATCAGCAGATCTGTGCGGCATATGTGACACAACATGGCCACATAGACTAGAGCACAATAATTTACTGCCACATAAGAAATGGATAGGATAGATACAAAGGCCACACAGATATAAGGAAATCCTTCTCTTATGGTCAGTTTGCTGTTCCGCCACCACATTTAGATGGTGATAGTAGAAATAGCTCAGCCAGATTTTCATACCCCCCCCCCCCCACTAAAGTCGTGCGCTTTCAATTAAAGAATGCACGTTTAACATAATTTCTGCTATAGAAGAAAATATAGAGGGGCGTCCAGGCAGCGTAGCAGTCTATTCCTTTGCCTACCAACACGGGGATCTCCGGTTCGAATCCCCATGTTACCTCCGGTTTGGTTGGGCATCCCTACAGACACGTGGGCCGTGTCTGCGGGTGGGAAGCTGGATATGGGTATGTGTCCTGGTTGCTGCACTAGCACCTCCTCTGGTCTGTCAGGGTGCCTGTTTTGGGGGGGGGGGGTAGCGTGATCCTCCCACGCGCTACGCCCCCCTGGTGAAACTCCTCACTGTCAGGTGAAAAGAAGCGGCTGGCAACTCCACATGTATTGGAGGGAGCATGTGGTATTCTGCAGCCCTCCCTGGATCGGCAGAGGGGGTGGGGCAGCAAACGGGATGGATTGGAAGAGTGGTGTAATGGGACGGGTACAATTAGAAAAAGAGGGGAAAATCACCCCAAAAATAAAATAAATAAAAATGCATGTTTAACATAACATGCTATAGAAGACAATATAGAAATGCACATAGCAAAAACATTTTAGAGACCTCCCACCAAACATTTCCCAAATCATGATTTCAGGGGAGCTCCTGTCTTTCCATGAGGAGCCAAGCTTCCTCTGAGTCCCACCATAGTTCACACCCTGCATATACAGATATTCCCAATGTATATGATAAAAATTTTTTTTTTTAAATCAAGTGTGGAATTTATCTGAGAAGTAGTATTCCTACAAGGGCCATCTCTTGGAGAGTAGTTGATGAAACAGAATCCGAGCATGATGAGGACCACTGTTCTCCAGGTGAGTTTCCTCAACAGCTGTACACGGCCAACCCCTCTCTTCTGCATGGACCTGAACGCCAACGCCACTGACGTCCCAATTATGAACACAAACCTTGAAAGGAAACAACAACGTTACTGCTAGTGAAATACAGTTACATATACACAGCATGTGTCATACCTCCAATTTACTTAATGGGACTCAAATGTGTTTGTGGCACTTTCAACATCTTACTCAAAGTCCACTACTTTTAGCACACCTACCAAGGCATGACCAGATCTGCAACAGTAAGACCTGTAACAAATCCAGAGACATAAATTTAGAGTATTAATAACAACTAGGGAGACAGACAAATAGACGGCCTGCGTAGTTGGAAACTTAATAGCATTATACAGTTAATCACAGCTCTTGCTCTCATCTTTGCGAGATAATGAAAATAGGCAATGAAGGAGATTAATGATGATCTATGCATAGGTCAATATTAATCCATGCATAAGGTCTTGAGATGGTAGTCATGGTAATTTTTAAGCAATATTTTTATTGGGGTTTTTCAACTAGAGCAAACACTACATAGTAATAAAATGGTCAGTCTTGGCGGCAAATACAGTATACCATAAAATGAATAGGCGAGGAAATAAAAACATAGTAATTAAAACAGGTGAATATACAGATGTTATAGTAATTACATGTTCCGAAATCTTGAAGATCACAAGGGCTATTACACTTCATAATCTTATTCCACTTGCCCTGCCCCCACCCCAGTCTTTGGCTTTGTTTATCATTACCAACATTTTGTTTCAAAGACTCCATCAAGCTCCCCCAGATATTTTCAAAAACTCCCAGACTTCCTTTAGTAATATACGTAGGTTAGTTTTCCCATAGCAAGACATGACAATAGATCCTTTTTTTTTTTTAATTTCCGCCCTTTTTCTCCCCAATTGTATCCAGCCAATTACCCCACTCTTCCGAGCCGTCCCAGTCACTGCTCCACCCCCTCTGCTGATCTGGGGAGGGTGGCAGACTACCACATGTTTCCTCTGGTACATGTAGAGTCACCAGACCTTTCTTTTCACCTGACGGTGAGGACCTCGCTGTAGTGTATGAGGGGCTGTATAGGCCATATTCCACACTTTACCTCTCACACACACTACTGAAAATGCTCTCACATACTACTGAAATGCAATAGTTGTATGTGAGAGCATTTCACATGTGCATGTGAGAGGATTTCACATGTGTATATGAGAGCATTTTCAGTAGAGTATGTGCGAGGTAAAGTATGGAATATAGCCTATACGGCCTCTCATAGTTGTGCGTGGGAGGATCGCGCTATTCCCCCCGAACAGGCGCCCCGATCAACCAGAGGAGGCGCTAGTGCAGCGACCAGGACACATACCCACATCCAGCTTCCCACCCGCACACATGGCCAATTATGTCTATAGGGACGCCCGACAAAGCCGGGGGTAACACAGGGATTCGAACAGGCGATCCCCGCTTTGATAGGCAATGGAATAGACGGCTCTGCTACCCGAACACCCCATGCCAATAGATCCTTAATATATTGATTCCTACTTGGTTTGTACACATTTTTTCCATCCTCTAGCTATTGCTCTCTTAGCTTGCAAGAGACACAAGTCTGTAAGTGCATGGTCAATCCTCTTAGTAATGAAATCACTTGGATAAATACCCATAATGCACAACTTTGGCAAACAAGGAGTTTTGAGTTTTGTTATTTGGCTAAGCATGGCAAACAAGGAGTTCTGAGTTTTGTTATCTGGCTAACCATGTGAAGAACCTACTTCCAAAAACTCCTGACCACATTACACATTATGATTTATCATCATTACACTTGAAGCATGTGTCGTATCAGGATTAAAGTGTAGTAAAGTGTAGTTTTGATGGTATTATATATGTTCTTAATATCAAATTGTATTGTAAAACTTATGTTGCATGTTAATTTATGTTTGAGTCTTCAGCCATACCTCAGACCATTCCTCTTCTGAGATTTCCTCCTGTAAATCTAGCCTGCAGCTTTTAAGTTTATCTTCTGAAGACTCTGGTGACTTATCAACAAACATTTTATAGAGCAGCGATACCTGTTCCCTACCAACAGCGTGTTTCACTGTCATGCCTTCCAGCATTGACAGAAGTGGCTGAATAAGTGAGTGGTTTTTAGATACAGAGATAAAATTTCTTATTTTTAAAAACATAAAAAATGCCTTGAAGGAATATCATACTATTTTGCAGTTCAGTAAATGACATTAGCTTTCCATCGCTGCATAGATCCATTATCCTGCTTAATCCCTTGCTTGCCCATGTCTTAAAATCAGCGTCTTCTCTTCCAGGTATACATTTACTCTTGTCCCATAGGGCGTGAAACATGACATTAGAGGGGTTTCCCCAATATATTTTTGGACCTCATACCAGATGCACATAGTGTTATTTAGAAAGAGGTTTTTTTGTGTGGGTTTCCCCAGCTTCTTTGGCTCAGAAGAGTAAAGGTAGCTGCTAAATGGTAACCCTTGAACTGAGCATCTCTCAATCTTGACCCAAGTAGGAGGTTCTTCTGGGGAGAAGTAGCACATGGCTGCTGACCAATAATACCAGCATAGGCTGGGGAGTTTTAGACCCCCTCTGTCATAAGACAGGTAAAGTAGGGTAAAACAGAGCCTAAAACATCTATTGTTCCAGATGAAGTTGGTAAATACTTTCTTAAATATTTGAAGAAATGACTCGGGTGGGGGCATGGGCATTGATCGAACCAAAAACAAAATAGGGGAATTTGGGTAATGTATTCATTTTTAATATGTTAACACAACCTATTAAGGAGATTTGCATTAACGTCCATCTGTTAAGTGATTCAATTACAGATTCCACAATAGGGTTATTGTTGGCCGGGACCAGAACATTAATGTCAGGTGTAATTTTAATTCCCAAATAGCTGAATCCCTCCTTGGGAGCTGAAAATGGAGTTTGTGTTCTCGGTTGCTGCCTCTATTGTTCATTTAAATGTAGTATTGATGATTTATTTATATTTATTTTGTTGCCTGAAAATTCCCCAAAACTCTTAACTCTAACAGACATGGCACCGAATACTCAAGGTTTGATGCAAAAAGGATGATGTCGTCCACATAAGGCGATATTCGATGTTCTGAGTCACCCACTGAGATCCCTGATATAGATGGAGAGTCTCTAATAGCCAAAGCAAATGGCTCCATTGCTAACACAAATAGCAATGGGGAGAGGGGGAAACCTTGACATTTAGATCTGTACAATGAAAAGGGTGTAAAAGTAATATTATTTGTAACTACTTCGGCTTCTTATATATTGTCCTAATCCATTTGAGAAAGCCTTCACCTATTCCAAACCACTCCAACACTTCAAACAGATACTTCCACGCAATTCGGTCGAAAGCATTTTCTACATCTAAGGACAGCAATCCTGTATTCGGTGACCCTCTTTTTTCATAAAGGATAGTTAGTACCCTTCTAACATTATGAAAAGCCTGCCTCCCCTGGATGAAGCTGTTTTAGTCACCTCTAGTCATATCCAGTAGTATCTTTTTGAAGTGTCTCGCCAAAGACTTGCACAAGAGTTTGCTATCTGTGTTGAGCAGTGAGATAGGTCTATAGGATGTGCAGTCAGTGGGAGCGTTTCCTAATTTTAGCAGCAGAGTGATTAGTGCCCCTCTGAGAGATGGTGGCAGTTCTTCCTTTTCGTATGACTCTAATAGCATCTCCAAGAGTGTTTGTATCAGTTTATCTTTAAATTGTTTATAAATCTCTGTAGGAAGCCCATCTGGACCAGCCGCATTTCCCCTCTTCATGCTGGTGATGGCTTCTGAAAGCTCATCAGCTCATACGATATTGTCTAGTTTTTCTTTGGAATCAGCTGAGCGAGCAGGGAAATCCAATGAGCTTAGAAAATGGACCTGTTGGCCTGAATCTTTGTTTGGATATATAACGTTTTTCATAAGACAATTCTAAAACAATATGTATTTCTGAGGGGTCATTTATTATTATTGTTTTTTATTTTATTTTTATTTTTTGGATTTTCCCCCCCTTCTTCTCCCCAGTTGTATCCAGCCAATTACCCCACTCTTCCAAGCCTTCCTGGTCACAGCTCCACCCCCTCTGCCGATCCAGGGGGGCTGCAGACTACCACATGCTTCCTCTGATACATGTGGAGTCACCAGCTGTTTATTTTCACCTGACAGTGGGGCGTTTCGCCAGGGGGACGTAGCGTGTGGGAGGATCGCTATTCCCCCCAGGTCCCCCTCTCCCCTGCCGAGCAGGTGCCCCGACCGACCACAGGAGATGCTAGTGCAGCAACCAAGACACATACTACTCAACTTCCCACCCGCAGACAGGGCCAATTGTGTCTGTAGGGATGCCCCACCAAGCCGGAGGTAACAGGAGGATTCGAACTGGGATCCCCATGTTGGTATGCAACAGAACAGACCACCTCACCACCCAGACACCCTTGTCATTTGTTACTTTACCTTTCATTTGAATGGTATGCTTCATCACTCATGATATGTTTCATCACTCATCTAAGTGACCTCTTCAGTCTCAACTGACTGCAGGTATCCCCACCCTTATAAACAATACAGTGACATAACGACCGAAACCAACGATCAGTTTCATATGCAAATATGGGTGTGACCATTAACTGGCTTTACAATGGCCATGTGTACTAGTCACAGAGGATTTGGGAATAGTTACAATCACAGCATTGTAAGATGGTGACAGATGTACTCTTAGCCGCCCCCTTCTCGGTTCAGGGATGGTTGTTCCTGCTTCAGATAGATGGCCTCTTTGACTCCCTGTTCAAACCAGTGTTCCTTCCTATCAAGGATGTGCACATCCTCATTCTTGACAGAGTGGCCACTGGCCTGTAGATGGGTGTAGCCATCTTACAATGCTGTGATTGCAAACATTCCCAAATCCTCTCTGAATAGTACACATGGCCATTGTATCTCTAGTTAATGGTCACACCCATATTTGCATACGAAACTGGTCGTTGGTTTCGGTTGTTATGCCACTGTAGTGTTTATAAGGGTGGGGATACCTGCAGTCAATTTAGACTGAAGAGATGAGTGATGAAACGTTTCTCTCAATAAACGTTGTGTCCAGATGAACTGATTCAACTTTCTGTGATTTTCTTACCTGGATTATTGAGCATGCATAAAGACATTTTGACCATACTATTATACCAACAATTTTTAATTCTTGACATCAGACCCATAGAAACCAAGAAATATTCAATTATTCACTTAATTAATTGCAAAAGAATAAAAACGTTGCCATGGATTATGGGTTTCCATTTCAGGCATTGTTCGTAATGAGTCATATCCGGAATGTAGAAATTACTAGCTACACCTATTTCAATGAAAGGGATTGACCAGGGGACCCCTTAAAAGCTATTAAACCATATTGATTTTACCTATTATTGTACTTCCACTTAATCCATGAGTCATAAATTTGATGTAAAAGAAGGAGAAAAGAGGTAAAAAGAGTATTTTGAATTTTAAGACGTTCAAATAAAAGGGTAAGCAACTCAATATTGACCCTAGCACTTTGTGCTCTCAGTTAACATCTTGTGTTGTACTTTACCATTCCACGGTGCATGTTGAAAGAACCAGTAGCCCCCTCCACCATAGTTCACAAAAACCATCAACGTCAGGGCAAATCTGCAAAGCAAGTATAATTAAGATGCAATGATTAAACGTCATACAGCATATTTTTCAGCAGTTATAACCGATAAGCACTATTCAGCACTGCATTACTTTTCAGGCAGTCAGCACAAACACTGGAAGCGTGAAAATTATCGAGTTTTGCCTTTTTTTATGAACAAATGAAACACAATAAAACAACTATACAGCATGTTACTTCCAATCCCTTCGATTTGGATACAGACGTAACTTTTGAATTAAAGTTCGAGGGGCCCGGCGGGGAGGTGCTTTCGTTCTCTCACACACCAAATGCAGCATAAGGTAATGCAATCTAAGCATTATGAATCACTTAGGAAATGAACACTTGTCCTCTGGATCTCCTCAAGTCAGACTGCTGACTAAAGACTTTGCCTCTAATATATGGTACACTTATACTCCAGCATGAGCCAGAGCAGTCGCAACACACAGCACACATGATGAAGTGCCAGACTGAATCAGCTGCTATAGCAAAAGGTGTTTGCATCGTATGTCAGGAAATGACTTCTTGCATTACACTGCACAAACTTGTATGAAAGCACTGGTGCCCCCAAGGCAGTCTTGATCCTTTCATCGTCCATAAAACTCACATTTATGATTTTGATTTATGCATCATTTAATTAAAGAGAGAGAGAGAGAGAGAAGGGGGAAAAACATATAAATGGGTCTTTAAGAGCCGTAAGGAGATTAAGACAATCTCCCAGGAAAAACTGTTTGATAAGGTGCACTGTATCTTCCCCTGCCTTCCCTTGTTTTTCTGGTTGGATTCAATTAAGAGGTACACCAAGCCATTACTGCTCCTTTTAGCCCTAACCTGCTGATAAAAGATATTAATCGGCCACTAGCATCTCTAAAGGGCTATTAAAGTGGAGGAAAGCCTGGTGCCTATGTGCATCCTCGCTCATGCACGCACACACACACACATACACACACGAGCATGTGCACAGACAAACATGCACGTGTACTCACACATATAGAAACCCTGGAATCAACATAAACAACCTCACAAGCACCAACACACACACACACACACACACACACACACACACACACACACACACACACACACACACACACACACATTCTCATTTAGATTTTCACGAATGCGTCCATTAGTGGCCATAGTGACAAAGACAAAGGTCAAAACACTATCCAGATGAGACCCATTGCAGACGCCCACAAGATGAGGCCTTATTGCCCATCTCTTTAATTAAAACACTTTGGGGTGTCTGAGTCTGCGACACGCCCCTACCATTTCAGGAAAAAAACACATTAACAGTGTCCCACATGTGTCGATAGCAGGTTCTGTTTAAGGTTAAATTTAAGTGCCGAACCCATTTAGTGTGGCTTCCAGGCATTTTGTCATACAAAACTCAAAAACACATAGAGGACGGAAAATATCAGCTGGTATAAGCATCATAAAATAGTTCCTGGGTTTCCAGCCAGGCTCATGGTAAAATTGTTATCCTAATGGTGCCTCTCCGTGAATAGCCCGGGTCCAGGAAAATGTGTCTATGAATTATGGCTACCAAACTGCAGATGAACCTGTCTGTCTGGTGGCAGCGACTGGCTGCTGGTTCCTGATAGATACTTCTTTGAGTTACATCCCTGTACATGCATTACCTATTAGAGTATTAGCTCATTACATTCCTCCGCTGCAAATAGATAGTGTCGCACCGCCATTATTGAGTATTGACTTAAATTATTGCTGGGGACATCTAGTGCACAGAAACCAGTCTGGTCACTCAAAAATTACCAGTACTTGGTATGATAGATCAAGTCTCTTATGTGTGTAAACAGATATTTGAGCAGGTCATAATGACGAATTTGATGTCTGTCCATTGCTAATTGTACCTAAGCCCCCATCTTATTACAGCATGTGTCAAGGTGTTTGAGCAAGTTAGGAACAAGACAGAATTAACTCGATGCCTGGTGTTAAACGCAGCTGTTGTTCTGCTGTAATAGCTGTTGCATCTGTAATACAACTAACCACTGACTGTGCAATTTTCAATGCAAGGTAAACTGGCTGCAGGCTTTTAGCTGCATAGCGCAAGATTAAAATCCAAATCCTTTTAGAAAAATTAACGTGCGAGAAAAAAGTCTAGCGTCCTCTGTATATCATGTCAGCAGAGCCTGAGGAATGACCAGAAAAACCTTTCAGCTCAGAGGAAAAACCTTTTGCCTCCAGAAATGTTCCAGTGCTTCTTAAAGCAGATGACTGATGCCTCTGTTCTCCGTAGAAATGTGTTATGTATCAGGGCTGTGGCTCATAAGTCACTGGACCAGGGCAAAGGCAAGGCTGGTCTCAAGTGCAGAGTCACTGTTTGATTGAGAACGGTGTTCGATATGAGAGTCTCCAAACAACAGAAAACAATTAGGTCATCAACATGTCGAAGATATTTGTTGCCCTAAAGGGGAATCTAAAGCATTAAGGTTCAACAAGGCACAGTTAAACGTAACAGTTCAGAAATAAAATAGAAGTAATAGAGGGAAATAGAATAATAAATACAATAATAAATAATAAAATAAAATACAAAATAAAGTAATGAAATAGAAGTAATAGAAGAAAACAGAATAATAAATAAAATAATAATTAATAAAATAAAATTAAATAATAAATAATAGAATACAAAAAACAAAATAAAGCAATAAAATAGAAGTAATAGAAGAACGCAGAATTAAAAAAAATAAATAAAATAATCTTAAAAAAAGTAATAAAATAGAAGTAATAGAAAATAGAAGTAACCCATGAAAATACTGTTTCAATAACATCGTATTTGAATTAATGCATTAAATTAACTAGGGTTCAAGTTAAATCGAACTATCTGGTATTTTGAATTCAGCTCATAAACATAGTGGTTTCAGATCACATTCCAGCCTCAGGAAAGATGCAGACGGAGATGTGATGCCAGTCCATCTGGTAGATTGCTGCCTCTTTGCTCTTGGATTTCCTCTCCCTCTCTGTTTTGGGCTGCAGATCTATGGCCGTGTGGATGTGTGCTGATATGTTGACGGTATTATTACATCAATTATTTGGCAAGGGGGAGGTCAGAGCCTCACCAGCATCCTGTTTCCAGAGAGGCGTGTATTGTGTCTACCCCCAGGCCACAATTAAGGGTAGCAGGGAGCCCAGATTCAATCACGTGCATCGCTCCTGTCCAACAGAAACACGCTGTTCTGAGCCCCATACACACAGACATCAGAAGTCCTACCCCGAGCTGTTGCTTGATAACAAAATGCTTCAGGCACCATGTGACCAGACGGCGACCCCTGTAATTATTCATTGCGCAGGGGGCCTGCACATCTTCATCATACCTCAGACTGGCCTAAAATGAATTACCATGTAAACGAGCTGCATGTGCTGATGGTCTGATAAAAGGTGCTGTTGTTGATAATGTACATACCCACGGAAAGTGTCCAAGGAGCGCAGACGTGTCTGTTTAGGTTTCACATCGCCAGCCTCGGCTTCGCCAGCGCACGCTCCGCCCTGCACAGACAAATCTCTGTCAAACAACGATGTCACACATAGCCTCGCTAACATTAAGTTTAATATGTAAAATTACAAGCAAAAAAAAAAAACAGGGCAGCCACCACAGAGGTTTAAAGCAGAGCACACACAGAGGTGATCTGAAGGACATGCCAAACTCACCCGCTGAAGGCACCTGTTGTGCTGCAGCTTATATTAACCGCACAACAAATGCAGGAGTCATTGCATAACCGTTAAGTGTTGTGAGATCTGATCTGAGTATCGATTGACGAGCATACGAAAGGAAATTCTGCCACATTGGTCAAAATTCCTTCTCTGTTCTGAGTGGTGGTGGCGTCTCTCTTTTCTCTTTCCTTCTTTTCTAAAGGGCGAGGGGGGTTGAATGACTCTGGCCTGGTGCCCTCCCAGTTGGACTAGCCTGACTCGCTGGCCTCCACACAGCAGTTTGAGGAGCCAGAGCAGGAAGACGCAAGCACTAATATGTTATGATGGATCTGAATGCCATCCAGAGAGCATATGGGAAACAGAGACATCTTGCTCTGAAAGATGAGAGGAACTATTCATGCTCACCAAAAATACACAGCAGCCCCTCGCCATTAACCGAGACAAGTGGATAGATGCAACGCTCTGTCGTTCCTATCTGGGTCTGTTGTGCAATTGGCTCCGCTAACATTTATATCAATCATTGCATTAGCGTCTTCCAAACAACTTCGACTGGAGACTCAAAGCAGTTTTGGAAAGTCTCTTAGGCTGCATAGTGAGCAAATGAAAATACTGCATTGTAATTGTTGGATTACAGCAAAGTTTTGCTTTGTGCTTTTCAAAAAAAAATTAGGACAAAGAGTCTTTTATTTATAAAGTTAAATGACAAAACATTGGCTATGTGTTCATTTTATATAGACTCCTTTGGAGTACAATATTTTAAAAATGAGACTAGATTAGAATACATAATATAATTAGAATATGGTAAAATATTATGTATTTCATGCTTTTTTTAGGATCCAGTTTCTTGGGGAGGAGGTCCATCTCACTTTGAGTACTGATGACAAAAATATTCTAGTGTTTACTGGATGGGCATGTCATATTGGAGGTTATAATCAAGAATCAGGACTCAGGAACACTATTTGTCATTTGCACACATGAAATGAGACAAAATACCATTTCCCCCAGCCCACAGTAGCGTAACACAAAGTCAAAAACACATTTCCAAAAACTACAAGGACTACAAGAACACATATATCCAAACTAACACATATATCCTAACACATATATCCAAACTAAACAAAAAATCACTGTCCAAGGGAACGAATGCCAGCCAGGATGACTGTCAGAACTGCCGGTCTGCATGGGCTAGCAGTTAGCTTATCCTGCCCCACTTCCACGTCCTGTCAGACTGCCCTCAGTGTTTCCTCTTCGGTGCAGCTCTGGGTAGGGCAGTGGTCCTTGCGCAGCAGACCAGGCTCCCTAAGCTGATTTAATGTTAGCTCTACCAGCCAGACACCTTCGACACACCTCCCAACACTCCACACGATGACACAAAAGCACCACAGTCAATGTTAGGCGAGGCCGCCGCCAGGCCACCCTCAGTGTTATTGGAATTATCGGACTGCACGGGTTAACAGTTAGCTTGGCCTGCCCCGCTTCCGCATCCTGTCAGACTGCCCTCTGTGTTTCCTCTTCGTGCACAGCTCTGGGCAGGGCCACGGTCCCTGGGCCCACAGTACGCAGCAGACCAAGCTCTCCCAGCCGATCCAACGCCAGCTCCCCCAGCCATCAAATGAAGACAACACAAACTTAGACACAGATGTGGACAAAGACACTGCATGGACGGTACACCAGCACTGGGTGAGGCCGCTGCAAGCGTGAATTCACGTCACCATCCAAATCAATCAATCAATGTTTGTTGGGTTTGATTGTTGTGATTTTCAAATAACTCAACTTGTGTTATCATTCTGCAAATGTCAAAGTTTTAAAGCGTTTGTAAAACGCTCTCTGTAGTGTCCATCTTTAGCTTAGTAGCAGGGAAATACTTACTATGACATCCACTGAGTACCGTGGGCCTTTGCAGCAAACAGTCTTGACCAACTTTGCCGTACAACGCCTCCTATTAAGGAAGACAAATCGTGCAGATGAGCTGATGATATGGGGGAGTCATTGATGAGCAGCGATACTATGGAGAATGATGGAAACAACAGGGTACCTGTAGATGTAGGGTGCCACAACACACAAGAGGGCAATTAGGGCCAGCAGCAGAGCTGCCACCACAAGTGCTGTGGGAAACATTGAAAAATAAAGGGCAGTGTTTACAAATGGGTATTGTGTCATCACGCTGCGGCTCCCTCGTTGGTTAAAAACAGAGTATCTAGGCAGGTCTGTGAGCGACGTCACCATCTGGACGCCCATGTCAGGAGCTTTATACCTCTCTATCAGAATGAGATCGGACTTGGGATAAGAGGACTGATAACCAATCTGACTGCCTCCTCATTCGTCTCTGGATTCTCCTGTGGCTCTCTGTGACCGGGCCATTGTTATAGGGGATCCCTTAAGTGACAAACTTAATGGAAAACTCTCGGCCGATCCATCACAGAGCAACCAGCCTAGAGGTAATGTAACCCTGGAGGTGTCCGAAAGGGAAAATGCAAGGTTGCACTAGTCCAAAGGACAAAGGAGGAATGGACTGTCTGCAAAAGGGCAGCACAGTACGTGAGGACACACATAAGGGTAGCAAAAATGTCCAAGGTAAATGAATAACTAAACGCTTAATGAATAATGAAATAAGCAAGGAAGCTCTCATCTGAGTTTGAGTCTATTGAAGTGTTTGGTCCGGTTTGGTCTGGGTCTAAAACCAAATTGCAAACCATAGTCCAGGCACTGATGGTGCATCTAAACATTTATCCAATTATGTGGCTAGTATGCTATAATTGTATACATACCTCCAAATATCCATTGATGTGCTTTATTTGTAATATTTCATTTTCATAAAAACTATCATACAAGGTACAGTGGGTTCAGTGTACTAAATTGACGCAGACTCATCGACAGCATCATTCAAAAATGCCATAAATGCATAAACAATAATACGGGTAATGATTATCGAACTACAACCCATCATTGTGATATCGGCCTTCTTGCGTCAAAGCAGAAGCCACAGGGAAACACTATGCGCAATGTTTGTCTCCAGTGGAAAAGCAAACAAAAAGAAGCCATTTTGACCATGTCTGAATACACACCATGACATCCACTCTGAACACAGACCGTCCACTTAACCACCTCTGAAACGTTGACAGCTCTCTGGTGTCCATTCATAAAAGCACCATAAAGCTTTATAACACTAGACAAGGACAGGTACACCCACTCTATTAGCTATCATCAAAATAACATATTAATTACGAATGAACTGAAGCCTATGCACGCTAACTGGATGACGTCGAAATCGCACATGAGCTTGAAAATAGCCGAGTGGACACTTAATGCAAGTCAATAATGCAGTTTCTTTCTTCGTCTTCTTTTTTTGGCTTCCCCCCCCCCCCCCCCCCCAATTGTATCCGGCCGCTGCTGCACTGCATACTACCACATGCCTCATCCGATACATGTGGAGTCACCAGCCGCTGCTTTTCACCTGACAGTGAGGAGTTTCGCCAGGGGGGCGTAGTGCATGGGAGGATCACGCTATTCCCCCCAGTTCCCCCTCCCTCGTGAACAGGCGCCCCGACTGACCAGAGGAGGCGCTAGTGCAGCAACCAGGACACATACCCACATCTGGCTTCCCACCCGCAGACATGGTCCACGTGTCGGTAGGGACGCCCGACCAAGCTGGAAGTAACACGGGGATTCGAGCCGGCGATCCCCATGATGGTAGGCAATGGAATAGACCGCTATGCTACCCGGCCTAATCCAGTTTCATTAAGGCTTCTTTCTGCATGTGACTTGTGGTTTGTGGTCCTGTGAGGAATACTTTCCTGATATGATTAGAGGGTGGATCTGATAACAACTGGAGGGAGACATATCCTTCCACATATACAGCGGACAACAAATGACCTTACTGGCCCCAGTGGTCGATCAATTCTGAGATGCGGAAGTAAAATTTGAAATTCCCTTGCAGAGCAAGTCCACCCTGTCTTCTGCTTGAGCTGCTGACCAGACCATTACTTAAAAATGAGCAAGTCCTACCGGGAGTTTGTATAATCACTGGTCTGTAACGCTAATGGAAGCTCATCATACAGTGAGGGGTGCAGTCACACTGACCATATATCTGCCGGGTAATGGCTACTTGGCTTTAAAAGTCTGATCTACAACATAATCTGCAATATTGTTAAGTAGAGTGTACATTATAGAGAGAGACGCTTTCAAAATCCCATTACGGCCTAATCCTTCCATGCACCCTAATGTATTACCCACAATCCTCCAGAGCGAGGCCTTCAAAACAAACAGAAAAGCTTTTCTTTTATCCTTTATTTTTTTTGTTCCTCAAGGAAGCCTGTCTTTTCTAATCAATACACATCATGTCCCATGAGATGCATGAGAATTACTTCTCAGTAGAAGGCGGCAGCCCGAGTGATAGTGATGTCTCCTGTTTGCTGACTCAATCAAGAACCGTACAGAGCAAAAGGTTCACTTCTCAGGTTCAGACCGGGTCAGCGCTACATAAGCGTCACGTTCTCCAAATGTCACTTCACAAAAAAAACACAATAGAGTGCAAAATTAAATCATGTTGCCTGTATGACTTGATTACTAAACTGAATTATTAATTTCTGAGCATTCTGTAGTCTTCGTCTGCGGACGCTAAACGTTCGGCACTTACGTAAATATGCGTTTCTTGGATTTTCTTCCACGGTGTGAACGCAAATGGGATTGTTGGGGTTCTCTGATTGCTGGATCAAGACAGAGTAGAGGCCGCCTTCCTTGTAAGTCTGTCTCCATCTGGGTCCAAAACAAACAAGCAAACTGTCAGACATACTGGCCACACCTGCCCATGAGAATAAATTATGTTTTAAAATTGAAATCAGAAATTAGATTCCCTTAAAAGCATGCATTAAGAATATTTCTTTTCATCCGCCACCCAGTCGACTGTACTGCACTGCATTATACATTCAGCTGTTATTTCCTCATTGAAGTCAATGTGGTAGGGTCACCTCCACCCCAACCTCCAACGCCTACTGTAGGAAGCTCAGGAGGGACACCTGCTGCTTACGGACAGGAAGTGCATCTGCCAGCTGTCCCTGCACCATCTCTGGTTTCAGACCCCCGAAAATGCGCATCACATGCTCGTATTGATCTACTGTGGGATGAGATACTAGCTATCACTTAGAGGGGGTTTTCAAAGGGGAAAAGGAAATCGATAGCAGCACTGTCTTGTTAGAGACCTCAGTGTTGATTTAAGAAGGCCAAGACAGGACCTCTGAGAGGGCAGGGGGGAAACAACACACTTTGTCATGTTGCAACCGGATCCCCGGCAATATGTTTAAGGGTGACCCACAAATGAAAAGCTCTGCCCCGATGTGTCTAGCGCATCTTGACTGTTTATAAATACGCCTACTGACTTTTCTACTGGAGCGATCCCAGAGGAGTTACCAAAGGGGGGTGTATCTTTGGAGCGCCAGCGAGCGTTTTCATCAATACTGGAATGGCAGGTCTTATTAACCCTAAAAAAAGGCCCCTGATCGATACCCAGCGCGGTAGTCCTAACAAGGGCATCACTCAGGTTCAGAAAGCGGGTCAGGATTACAACTCAAACCCTGTGAATAATCTGGAAGGCTGCTGATGTCATCATCAGCATTTGCCACAGCACCATATTTTTGGTCTGGAGACAAAAATGCCATTACACGTTGACTCAGTGAACACATTAGCAGCTCTGCATTTCTAATTTGTAAACGTCAACAGTTGTCTGTTATGTTAAATCGGTTACCTGCAGAAGGTTGTATTTCTGGTTTGGGACTCCACTTGAAGAGTCAAGGTGAATTTAGTGTTGACCACAGCAGATGCATTCGTGCTTATGCAGCTGACCAACGGCTGGTAAAGACACTGAGGGGACACATCGGTGGGACACTTCTGTAATGTACGTCATCCTAATCCACTATTTGGGATGAAACACCTTTGGCCATTGAAACATGAGTCTTTATTCTTACACTATGGCCTCTTACTGAGACATAAACCTGCCATCCACGGTGACCTGTGGATGTGTACCATGTTAAATACATGTACGATGGGTGATATGTATGCTCCACTATCTACTATGAGTCCTTCGCTGTTCCTTTGTACTTACTGTATGCGAGTCCTCGTGCCATCTGTGTCAATATAAACTGTAAAACAGTTGAACTGAAGGTACCGAGACTCATTCATATTCATATTCATATTCAGTCATATTGTATTTGGTGGAGGAAAAAAAATAGAAGAGTTTGATTCCAAAAATGTATGCTAACTGATGAATGCATGGCTAGATTGCAGGGATGCAAGTAGTATAAATTTGGAGTTGGATATATAACACTTTTAAGAGGATGTCTTTTTACCTTGTAGCAATAATCAGACGTATAGAAAACGCCGACTCCATCTGGCAGGTGGTTATGAAAAGTTATTAATGCCTGGTCCATTTTCAGAACTGGTCCTGGGTACATCATAATATTCATAAAGGGCAATAAAGGGACTCTAAAAGCTTCATCTGTATCATAAATTCATGAATAAATCATAGCAATAAGACCGTACTTCACAGAGAAGATCGTAATAACGCACTCATCAAGGACGATTCAAAGTAATGTGACAAATACGTCACACGACCAGTATCGCACACAGAAAAACCAGCAGCAGTTTTTCATCAATAATAATCAATTTTGAATGCCAAATACTGATAAGATAGTCTGGCTTCAGTCAAATAACTGACGTTTTTCTCATAAACAAAATCACAGAAGTCAGCCAATGTTACATGCAAAAACAACACATGCTTGAGGCTCACTCTTGTGCAATGGCAAAGTAATGTAAACACTTGAGGCTAGTGGACAACACTGCAGGATTATTGACTGGACACCGGCTTTGCGCACCGTGTCCACCACCTCCTGTTCCCAAAAGGCTTACCTGCATGGAAGTGCCTTGCATGGATGCTAGTTATAAGAAGGGACACGGCTAGGGTCCCCCTCAGAGTTTGCACAGGCTCCATTTTGCTGCTTCGAAGCAGTCCCACTGCCTCTCCCACTGCTCATCTTTATGACACGCCACCGTATAAAAAGTGGTCAAAGGGCAGCATGCATGCATGCATGTATGCATATGTGGCTCCTCATAACAGACTTGGAATAAATACCTCTGGAATCACTGCTGGGGACAAGATAACGTGTTGTTTTTCTGCTGTCTTAATAAAAACCGGTGACTCATGGAATTCAGGTTATTGATGTATTTTTTCCATGACATGTATCACCAAAATATGTTGCAAAAGCCAAGTAACTCAAACCGGAAATGAAATATTCATTTTGTATGTTGCTGTGCTTTAAAGATGCACCACACTAGCACATATGCTGTGAAGGCCCCTGCGTTTTGAATCGGAAAAAGGCTGCATGTGTGAAAGAGAGAAGGAGGAAATTGAGAAAGTTGGGGAAGGGATTAACGTGGGGAAAAGAGGGAGAGTGTCACGCACACTGATTTCACCAGTTTGGACACCCAATAGACCCTGACACAACTTATCTGGACTTCTTCTTTTTTTTTTTTTACACATGAAGGATTTCTTTGGTCTGACAACTGAATAACTATTCTCATTTCCCCATTCATCCAGGCGGTCAGCTCTGATTATCAGTCACACATCCTCTTTCTCGTTTCATTTCATTGACAAGTTAATTTCCCCGAGCACTCCCTGTCACGGCCCAGTTCACCGGGGCAATCTCACAGGAGCAAGTCATTAACCTCTGACATGAAACAGAGTCGGCCAAGGGACCGAGCTCACTTGGAAATCTGGTTTTATTAGGGATGCTCTGATATCACTTTTTTTTCTTTTTTTTCTTCTTTTTTGACTGCCGATATCGATACCGAGTATCGGCTGATACTGAGTACCAGTCCGATCCATTACCTTTGCTGAATAGTGCAGATTTAGACCATTAGTTTGGGGGGGGGGGTCATTGGGCAAAATAAATGAGATAGACTCTTTTTAATGTTTGCCTTCATAGAAACACATGCATCCATGTGCCAGCAAAGCAGTAAAATCAAACCTTTTTGTTTTTGTTTCATATATGACGTGTAGCTCAAGGCTTTTGGATTGGGATTTTAGTCTCAGGTAAATTCTCCAATACTGATATCCTGATAACCCCTTTATCAGGACATAATGATAAACTGGTATCGGTATGGGTGCATCCCTAGTTTTAACATTAAATTGTGGCAAAATGTTTCAACTCTCCAGTTTATGTTTCATATGTGTCCAAAAGCAATACAGAGGCTGATGACATAACATCAGCAGTTCATAATGAAATACACCAGAGACTGGACAACATGCATGTCTACCACATCCTTTCATTGGGAAGCAAACACTGTACTCTGCTGAGCGTTTGTACTTAGCGGTTGGCCACACACATGCCTCACATATTATGGCCAACAAAGGGGAATTTATATCGAAGCCGGTGTTGAGTGAAGGCTGTGTACTTTATCAGCGGCGGTGTATTCTGATCAGGCACCCGCAGAGGCAGCTAAGTAGGACCTACGGCTCGGTGTCGGATGGATTCTTTCCAGCTGCTGCGGCGGCCACCACAGACTGCCTCCGTGCACGTGAAGCTGTAGTGGGATCCCTGCGCCGTCTGAACACATTCAACAAACATGGTGAGTACAAAGCCTCCTTTTTCTGTTTTCATAGACCTGACGGCTGCTCTAAACCATGTGCAGATTTCTCTCACCCTGACCCACCTGTTGACATCTGTCTGCTTACTGTCATATTAAAAAACAAAAACAAAAAAAACTGTTGTCTATCATCAAATAGACAATCTTACAATCAGATGCTTACTGTAAGCTATGTAGCTGGTCCTTCATGAAACAGCATATTTCCCCCACACTATTTATTTTTTCATAAGGCTGCTGTCACTTTGCATAACCCCCATTTAACCATATCTCAGTCCAAAAAGTAGCTCCTCATAACCCCCCCCCAAAAAAAGTTCAGAGATCAGGGGTGACATTGCACAAATTAGTTCTGTTTTTAATTTTTTCCCCTTGGAATAGAAATGGCTGAGGTCATCGTCTGAGAAGTACAGGCGCGTTTTTGAGCCTGGTCTTCTCGTCTGCAGCTCTCAGATTGAGCCGATTAGAGCGTTGCTATGAGACCTGTTGATGTCATTGTCTTCTATCAGGGGACAGGGGCCCTGGCTTTGATTGTGACATTTGTTTGCTTTGAGTCTCTGTGGGTGATTCAAAGCCGTTCATGTGGGGACAAGACTTTCCCAATCCCCCCCCCTCTCTTTTTTTTGTGAAAAGAAAATGATTTAAAAAAGAAAAGAAAGGGTGTGAACATGACATTTTATGTTGTCCTTGATGTTTCTCTATGTCACATAATTTGAGATGTAGAAAGCGGCATTATAACTCTACAGTCACTGAACATAACGGGGAATTTAAAAAAAAAAAGAAAGAACAGAATTGATTTTGAGCAGCATGTGACACAGTGTCATAATGTCATGATGTGGAATTCCACAGAGGCAGCAAACGGGGAAAAAGACCCCCCCCCATTTACATACACACACACACACACACACACACGCACACGCACACACACACACACACACCTGACCAAGAATGCAACCCTTCATTGTTTCCAGATGGGTTTTCTGTGCAACCAATCACAGTTTGTGTTTGTGAAACTGCCCCTTCCACATTGGCAGCGTTGTCCTCTGTGTCCTTTTAGGCTGGTAAAATTCAGAGTTTAACCGAGGAGGAAAGGGCGCACCTACTCCCCCTGCTACGCAACGCTCAGTGGGTGGAAGCTGTCGGAAGGGATGCCATTTACAAAGAGTTTGTCTTTAAAGACTTCAACCAGGTCAGAGCTAGATTGTACCTTCTTTGCACCATAACATAACTCACATATCATCATCTCATCTCACCGCATCTAACGTCACATAAATGACTTGTATGATTTTTGAATATCTGATCCTTCTGTGCAGGCTTTTGGCTTCATGTCCAGAGTGGCTCTACAAGCTGAAAAAATGGACCATCATCCTGAGTGGTTCAATGTCTACAATAAGGTATAATTGACTGGAATATGAAAACCGGTGATAAAGTCAATCAAGAGAAAGTGCTGTGAGATTTTAGCAACAGAAATGCCAAAACGACACTTTTTGCCCTTCCTTGATAATCGTATGCATGGAAGTTAACACTGGCCACCAGTCGAATTTGGATCAAACAAGATTTGCCCGCTAGACCAGTCACTCACTATAGCTAGTGACCAGTTTTTGCCCACTGAAGCAAATTTGTGATAATGGGCTATACAAATATGATTAACATGACGTGACCAGTCATCTGCTAGAAGTACTTTTACAGATCGGTTTGGTTGGTAGGATCATGAAAACCTCTGGTTAGCTTTTGAGAGTCCAGGGGCCAGTGGGTGAAATTAGCTCCCTGTCTTAATTGACATATTCAAGTTGTACTGTTATCATCTCATCTTGTCTTTGTTACCTTTGCATCATTTTCTTTTCTCACCTCTTCCTTCTCCTGTGCTCCGACAGGTTCAGATCACGTTAAGTACACACGACTGCGGGGGACTGTCCCAACGGGACATCACTTTGGCTACCTTCATTGACCAGGCATCGCTGCTGTGAGCAACACTAGACCGAACATTAGACGGGTCGGGTTCAACAGGAAGCAGTGTGAGTCGCCGGTCACCGCGCAGTCATGAAGACCATGACCGGTGTGCGCTGCACAATCCAAAGAACATGTACTGACCCTTCCCGTTTGACTGTGAACTGTGGAGCTGTGTTGGTGTTGCTCGACTGCAGAAGGCCAAAAACGTGCTGTTATTATGGTGTGCTGTGAATGCATTAATGTGGCGTTATGTCAAAATGAAATACAGAATTTGATGAATATTCCTGTAAAGGAATATATCATCTCTACCTACCATTCCAGTTGTTATCTAGGGTAACATTTACAACACAATCTCTCCCACTCGGACATCCTTTGCCTTTATGTGCCTAATGTTTAAGATGTTTTGTCTGATGTCAGCAGTTAAATAAAGGACATTTTTGTCAGCTTTAATGCTTATGTCGTCATACTGTCATACAGTATTTGCCATAGAGAATTTTTTAAGACATTTTTTTCATATTTTGCATACATTTAATCAAGAATGCATACCAGCGGGGTGTCTGGGTGGCATGGGTGGAGGTCTGTTCCATTGCCTACCAATATGGAGATCCCACTTCGAATCCCCATGTTACCTCCAGCTTGGTCAGGCATCCCTACAGACACAATTGGCCGTGTCTGCGGGTGGGAAGCCGGATGTGGGTATGTGTCCTGATCACTGCACTAGCGCCTGCTCTGGTCATTATGGGCGCCTGTTCGGGGCGGGGGGGGGGGGACTGGGGAGACTTGCGTGATCCTCCCACGCGCTACATCCCCCTGGCGAAACTCCTCACTGTCGGGTCAAAAGAAGAGGCTGACGACTCCATATGTATCGGAGGAGGCATGTGGTAGTCTGCAGCCCTCCCCGGATCTGCAGAGGGGGTCGAGCAGCGACCGGGATGGCTTGGAAGAGTGGGGTAATTGGCCGGATACAATGGGGGGGGGGGGGGGGGATATACCAGCCTGGGTGGTGTGGTGGCGCAGTGGTTAGCGCAGTCGCCTCACAGCAAGAAGGTCCTGGGTTTGAGCCTTGGGGTAGTCCAACCTTGGGGGTCGTCCTCTGTGTGGAGTTTGCATGTTCTCACCGTGTCTGCGTGGGTTTCCTCTGGGGGCTCCAGTTTCCTCCCACAGTCCAAAGACATGGAAGTCAGGTGAATTGGCCGTTCTAAATTGTTCCTAGGTATGAATGGGTGTGTGTGTGTGTGTGTGTGTGTGTGTATGTGTCTCAGCCCTGTGATGGCCTGGCGGCCTGTCCAGGGTGTCTCCCCGCCTGCCGCCCAATGACTGCTGGAATGGGCTCCAGCATCCCCGCGAGCCTGAGAGCAGGATAAGCAGTTCAGATAATGGATGGATGGATAATGGATGAATGGCATACCAGCCTGGAGCATCTGGTGTTGCCCTACACCCGACAGTGAACTTGTACTTATTTTATGTGTGCATGGTATTACTGACGGATGTATTGAAAAGCTTTTCCTTAACATGAATCTACACAAAGAATAGACTGCAGTCTAATCTTGTCAGAATCATAACAAAATTCTCATGCAGTTTAATCTTTTTTAATTATTGAAACATTATATGGAACATTTACACTGTTAAAATAACATGAAACTTGTGAGAACTGTTGTCACAGAGCCGAACCCCTGAGGATATCAGACAGGAAAGTGGCTTTACCCGATGCGTCTCATCAGTCTGTCCTCTGAAGGCATAGAGGTGAATGCTGCTTATTGCATATGGAAGAATATTAGCAACAACACACACAGGGATATACCGTATATTGTATTTCTACAGCGGGTGAGGCCCTTTTAAAAGTATTTACAGACTCAGTTATAGTTTGCAGAAAGCAGCAGTCTGAGGTAAAGATGTTATCAGAGGAATTTGCATCTAAACTTATTGAATAGGGATTTCTAAGCCATTCATACAGTATGTTACGTTTGAGCACATCTTCCTCAGACAAAAAAAAAGGAAAAGCAGGATAAATCAGATAATTGACGGAAAATGTAATTTTTGCAGAGGCATGGGTTTCCACACCCTGTGTAAGGGCACAGTATTCATATAGGTATGGATCTGCAACGAGGATGGTGAAATCAGATTCAGCCCCTCGGGGGCTCATCTCAGCATCCTCTGGTTTTCATCAATCTTTTAACCGGGTACTGATTAAAAGACGTGATAATGAGCATCATTACCTGAAGGCTACCCATGAGGAAAGCAATCAGATAGCAAGCAGGGCTCTGGCTGACCAGCGTGGATTCCTGGACTTAGACTCCTAGATACATTCGTGGCTATTGTGTGTGTGTGTGTGTGTGTGTGTATATATATATATATATACATATATATATATATATACACACATACATATATACATATACATACATATATATATAAAAAAACTGATCTGTGAATAAAAACACAGCTGAATATAAGAACACAAAGACATAAGACTCAACAAATTAGTTACTGATAAAGACAAAAATCACCCAGTGGTCACAAGGATAGTAAAATCACACAGAGATGGCAAGCCATCAATCCACGACGGGACTGAAATGACTTCTTTCTAAAATAATAGTAGAGCAAATTCCCTTCTGTTCACTCGATAGGGAGGAAAGGTTACGTATTGCACAAACATGGAAATAATGCAGTAAAAATACACATTCCAACAATCAATTTTAGGGAATAAACAAGTGGAGGGAAGGGGGGGGGGACAACAACAACAACAACAACAACAAACCATTAAAATGCCCTGTTAGTGTTACAGTATGGATGTTTTACATGTCAGCTCGGCGGTAAATATGAACATGTCTTGGTAAACATACTCATATCCTGTACACATTAACCGCGACGTGTACAATTCACCGGCGTGCCGAAAACTGCACATCTCTCGGGGAAAATCTGGTACGCATCAAGGTTAATGTGGCTGTATGGGGTAAATCACAGTGGCGTTGTGTTAACACATGTAAGAACACTTAAAATCTACTGTCTTAAAATGCCTCGACAGGTTATGTTTTACAATGGTGCGTGTGGAAAAAAAAAAGATAGCTACCCTGTCTTTACTTGCACTATAACAGAATGCATATTAATAAATGAACGAGGGATACATTTGCATTGAGTAGATACTGAGGTAGATGCAATTAAAAGAACTTAAACTACCCATAAAAAAAACAAAACACAATTGAACCATATAAAGGGCTGGTGTACAGGTGACTGTATACAGTACAGAGTAGAGGAGGTTGGTCATCTTTCTGTCAATGAACAGTCTATCCACAACAAACCCATTAGAAATGAACTGACATCAGCTTAACCAATGCACGCCGACAAGTGAAAGGTCATTGTCTGCAGGTTCTTAGCAATTCTAGCAGAAGAAAAAAAAAAGGATGTAAAGTGATAAAATCAAATGTTAAACTTTGGAAATCCTTCTGCAAGTTTTGGCAGGCGTTTCAAACCCTCGGGTTTCTAGCCCCAGCTACAGCCCCATCTACAGCCCCATCACCTAAGAAAGGTAAAATTAGGGGACATTTCATATCATTTCTACATCGGCAACATCTAAATCTCCGTTCCCCCAGAACCATCTTCACGTCGCCTGAACGGCGCTTCTACAGCAATAACAAGTTGTGGATGGACCAGTGCCAGGGTATGCAGACTCAATGTACCACTTAATATAATGTGAATCAAGTGCGAGTAAAATAATGGTAAAAACCAAAAATGTGCTCATGTAATCTCTGCTTTATAAAAAGAAAATAAAAATGATCAAAAAAACCCCAACTATACTTTTAGGTTTAAGCTACGAAACAAATTTAACGCAAATGTCATGTTTTCACTAGGGCATTATGGGCTTTACGTTAGAGATGTTGCCTTGGGAGAACCTCTCCTGATATAATTGTTAGTATTCACAGATCAGCCAAAACATTAAAACCATTGACAGGTAAGTGGGGGGAAAAAAAAGAATCATCTCATTACAGTGGCACCTGTCAAGGGGTGGGATATATTAGGCAAGTGAACAGTCAGTTCTTGAAGTTGATGTGTTGGAAGCAGGAAAAATGAGCAAGCGTAAGGATCCGAGTGACTTGGACAAGGGTCATATTGTGATGGCTAGACGACTGGGTCAGAGCATCTCAAAAACGGCAGGTCTTGTGGGCTGTTCCCGGTATGTAGTGGTCAGCACCTACCAAAAGTGGTCCAAGGAAGGACAACCGGTGAACCAGCAACATGGGTGCCCAAGGCTCATTGATGCGCGTGGGGAGCGAAGGCTAGCCCGTCTGGTCCGATCCCACAGAAGAGATACTGTGGCTCAAATTGCTGAAAAAAAATTAACGATGGCTATGATTGACAGGTGTCAGAACACTGTGCATCACAGCTTGCTGCGTACAGAGCTGTGTAGCTGCAGACCGCTGAGTGCCCATGCTGACCCCTTCATGGCAATGGTATTATTCCCTGATGGCAGTGGCCTCTTTCAGCGGGATAACGCGCCCTGCCACACTGCAAAAATTGTTCAGGAATGGTTTGAGGAATATGATGAATTGTTCAAGATGTTGCCTTGGCCTTCAAATTCCCCAGATCTCAATCCGATCCAGCATCTGTGGGATGTGCTGGAAAAACAAGTCCGGTCCGAGGCGGCTCCACCTTGCAACTTACAGGACTTAAAGGATCTGCTGCTAAGGTCTTGGTGCCAGATACCAGAGGACACTTTCAGAGGTCTTGTGGAGTCCATGCCTCGACAGGTCAGAGCTGTTTTGGCGGCACGAGAGGGACCTACACAATATTAGGCAGGTGGTTTTAATGTTTTGGCTGACTGGTCTTTAATAATAATTTTATCCTTAAAACAAACAGATGGCTTGTAAATACCTTCTATTTGTACATACACAGTTACAACCAGTCTAACAGTACACGTGGGTTTACGCTAGAGGGCAGCAGAGCGGTCCTGACGTCCAGTGGTCTGTGATTCTACTGACTCATCACAAATCTTCAAGTAGTGATGCAGCATGCTGAAATGTTCCCACCGGCATAAAAATGAACGAAACAGGAAAATAAAACAACGTGACCAACGCTTAAAAACCGGTAATTCGGTGAGCTCATGATAGAATTAATCATTCATGATAGAATTAATCATTCATGATTGCGTTCAAACGGAGATTAAAAATGAAATGGACAAATATTTTTCGAGGGATAAAAGCAGTTTCGTTCTGCCGTTACATTATAAAACTCTATTAAATCAAAACCCATGAGGATTAAGTCTCAAGTCTCTCTTCGTGGTCTAGGTACGGTTACAGAAGGATTTCCTTCTGGGATCTCTATGATGATGGCTTGTGCTTCAAAGAATCTTTGCAGACGTGTTCATGGAGGTGTTAAGTGGGAAAGATAAGGCAACCGTTGAGTGATTAGTTGAGCGGGCTGGAAAGAGAAGGGCTTCATTTTCTCAACTCGGGCACGTCCAGGCCAGGCTGGACCAACTCCTGTTTTAGTGGGCCTTGCCATTGCCATTCATGTGGTTTGTCTGAGTCTTGGGTATTTCAGTGCTGTAGAGACAGTCCAGGAAGCCCCGGGAGATCTCGGTCACCATGGATCTGTCTGGGATGGACTGGGCCATGCCGTAAATCGCTCCCTAAAAATGTCCGAAAGGCGAGAGGGAGTTTACTTCCACGTAGTATTACAGATTCACAGGAGTCACGTGTTGTTATGGACTTGCTCATGATAATTATATATTCATATTCAAATCCTAAACAGGGGTAATTTGGTATACATGAACTGGAACAACGTCAGTAAATGTCTGTGTATGATGTGCAATAATATTTTCATAAGGTGTAATATAGCATTTGATACTTTTTTCCTCTTATTACTATTTATATGTATGGGCAAGTCAAAGTATTCACAGTGCATAGTCGGCCTTAGATGTGAATATCGCAGCTATCATCTATGAGTTTCTGAATATTGTGGGGTAAATCACAAGTTTCATCACGATATATTATATCGATTCTTTGGACAACGATGCAATATTTGCTGGTATCACAAAGTCTGCCACAATACGATTTTGATTCAGGGGCCTGCGATCGATATGAGACGATATCATATGCCCATTTAACGCAGTCAATTATATTTATATCAACTCAAAAAAGGAACTAAAATATGATTTGACACTTTTATTACTGAGTTCTTCCAGATGTTCAAATGAAAAACAATCCTATTCTTTTTAATAAAAAGAATGAAAACAGACCTCCTGCTGTTCACTATAAAGTGCCACATTTCTCATGTTGAAGTGTCAATTTTTGATGACCTTTCAATTATGAACATAAACCATGCACCTTGGATTTACAAGGTTTTGTCTGTGTGCTCAGTGGTTAAGTGACATTGAGCTTTAAAATTTCCACATCCTCGGTGTATCTTAAAGATGATGATATGGATCGATGTTTTCACTTTGTATCAATGATATTTGATCGTTGATCATTGAATTGATACATCGATCCAGATTGATGGATCATTACACCCCTAGTAGAAACCTATATCTGGCTGCTATCACCTGGACATGGAGTTGGCACATGCCAACTTGTAAAAAGAACACCTCCGCTATGAATAGCATTGTAATTAATATGTGTGAGTACATGCACTCCCGCAGGGTTTGCACATATAAGTTGAGCTGAGAAATACGAGTGCATCTTCATGAGGTGGTAGAGAAAGCAGAATTCAGCTTACCATTCCGGTTGTCTTCTCCTTGGGGTTCTTCATGATAATGGCCACCTGCTCTTTGACATCACGAATAAACTGACCAGCGACACCTGGCTGGGTGTGCAGAACCGTGCAACAAATGTGAATGCTGTTAAGAGAGAAATACGCAAGAGGATCACACAGTTATTTGAAGTGTGACTATTCTGTTTTACTGTTAAACTGTCAAATAATGACTTTTTTCCCTCCCCCGGTTCTACCTGGATGGATACTGAAGCGTGTTTAGATTCCAGCCCTTGGATGTCAGTGCATTAGAGAGACGGAAGATATCAAAAACATCCGAGCCCATTGCCACCACAGACACCTCTGGATCTCCAAACACAAACACACCATTTACCTTTTGGATTCTGTCGAGACATTAGAATAAAAAATAAAGATTGAGTTTCAAAAATCAGTTGTGCCCAGAAAAAACTATTGATGAAATCAAAGTTGAACAACAATGACAACCCGAGAAGTAAGCTGTGTGCTCATAAGCATCCATCACATAAAACAATTGAAAGTTTAACCAGCTGAATGATAACTCTTATCAATAGTTTTGTTTTCTGGATTTGCTTGCACTGTTAAATGCAGATTTTAACTGTTACTGAGGCGAGCATCTTACTCTGTTTTAATTTTGCGCGCTGTGCTGATAATCTTCTTGGTGGCATCTACATAGCCATTCTGGCCCATGTGCATCATGGTAGCCCAGCAGGCGGCGATGATGCCCCCCGGTCTGGAGCCTGCCACTGAGGGGGAGGCGTAGATTCCACCTTGCCAATCTGGGGCTACAAAGTATTGGTAGTGACGATACTTCTTATCACTATACAGGATTACTGAGGAACCCTTGGGGGCGTACCCATACTGGAGAGGTAACATGGAGTACAGACACATACATTGAGAGAGAAACAGACGCAAAATGATTTTTAATTTCTATGGAGGAACTGGTACAATGAGAAAGAGCAATTATCCATATCCCAGAGTTCCTACACTTCTGCACAAATTAAATTCCATGACTATTTCTTAACATATTGCAGAAAACATTTACCAGGAATTGTTCAATGTATCGAGCCATGCGGAGGCATGATTTCTGAGATCGCTTGATTTGTCAGACGTCATGTTCCCCCATTAAAAACTTCTTGAAACAGTTGAAACATGTTTCAAGACATATTGGATTGCAGAAGTCCTGAAAAACACTTTTTCAATTTCCATTCTTTGCATAACTGTGGAAGCTTGACATCAGAGCCAGGAATCGAAGCCAGAAGGCCATGGGGGGGGGGGGGTACAGATATGATGGGAAACAAGAACCACTCCTTACCTTGTGGGTATCTGCGGAGATGCTGGTAACACCCTTTACTCTGAAGTCAAATGGGGCTAATGGGTAGCCAGCGTTTGCCATGAACACAATGAGAAAGCCTCCTAGACAGGCATCCACATGCAAAGGGAGGCTGTAGTGTACAGCCAGCTGGAACACCCCAAGGGAAAGTGTGAGTGAGCGACTCTATGTACTCTCAACTCCATTAGTTTTTTCTGTTTTTGATAGGGCACACTTCTCACCTTGGCCACTTCCTCAGTGGGGTCCATGATTCCATGAGGGAACTGAGGTGCTGAGCACACAAGCATGGCAGTGTTCTTGTTGATAGCCCTCTTCATAGCCTTAGTCATGAGAAAAATAGGGAAGTATATTTGCCAGTTTCCTATGTGGCTTGTGACATTAGACAATTAACAGTCATTCTAAAAATTAAAAAAAAAAATCCAAGGAGTGAAATCAATTAACATAATGTCTATTCATACTCTTACCTTCACGTCTACCTTCATAGTTTTTTTGTCCAGGGGTATGTGAACAAGTTTCATCCCAAAGTAGTGGGCTGCTTTGTCAAAGGCTGCATGGACACTCACTGGTGCAAGACTGTAAAAATTAGAGCAATAGTTATGTTGAAACACCAACTGGTAAGTCATTACGAATTCAAGGCAGCTACGACAACCGTGTGTGCAAAACACCAGGCAAAAACCACTGACAGGTCTTTAATATTGTGCAAGTACCATCTTCTAAACTTGTCAATGACATTTTTAATCTCAACCGGTCTTACATTTCAGGGTGTTTAACACCACGTTCATATGCCATGTCTCTGTATGCTTTGCAGGCCATCAGTATACTCTCAGTTCCCCCTGAAGTGACCTAAAAAGGAGCAGCAGCAGTTGACAGTCAGAAGACATTGATCTCATGTCTCGCAATAAAACCATTCGGTCAGTGGTTTTTTTTTTTGTGTGCAAATTTTGTAAGCTGTGCATGGAAACTTACTGTGCCACAGGAGTTGGGCCCACCATGGAAAAGTGTGCAAGCCATTCTAACCACCTCTGCTTCCATCTTCCTTACGCCAGGAAAGATATCTGGGTGAAGTGGGTTGCTCCATGCAAAGTCACCATATACCTAGAGTCAAAAGCAGTAAGATGGGTGACCAAATCCGTGTGGATAAAAAACAATTTATGAGTCTACAGTGAGGTCAAGAATACAAAAGCAGTTGTCTTTCATAACAAACAAATGGGAGAAAAATTCCTGCTTGGCATAGTTAATATTCAACCATTATTATCTGCCTAAAATACCAAAGCACAGAGAAGGTTATAAAGAGACATACCTTAACCAAGAGTTTGGTGAGTGTTTCATCACCCCAGTACACTGCACCTGAAACCCATCCTTTCTCCCACTGTACTTCATCTGTAAGAGGAAAATACCTGATTAAAAAATATCCGAGTAAAAAAAAACAAAAAAAACATATGACCCAAAATCTTATGCCCTATTCTGTCAGTGGTAAGGGCCAACCCTGCCATTCACCACGTTGCACCAGCATACTTAAAGACAGCAACATGCTATTCCTGTTGGTTTCTATAATCATTTCACATTAGCTCCGGAAAATGTTTTGGGAGGTAGGAATAAAATAAATAAGTGAGGCTTTTCAAGAAGAAAGCTATAAAAATAATGGACCTTGAGCGAACCCAAGGACAAATTACTACTTACTCAGTGTCTCATACTCTCTGATCTTGTTAAGCACTTGGCTCTGGGAGAGACCTTGTGAGGGCAGCTGTTTAGTGTAGCTCATACCGTCTTTCAGCGTGCAAAGGCTTGCAGACATGTCGTCTAAGGCCTTGTTCAGCTGGGTCTGAATCTGTCATAAACAGACAACAGAGTCACTTCATAGACACCAAGGCCAACATAGTCACTGGATGCAGCTTAATTTATCCATACAAAATTAAAAAAAAAAGTATATACCATAAAATGCAACCATAAAATAACTAAAATACTTTGTCAAAAAAATAGCTCATTTGTTTTTGTACAGTAGAGGTTCTATAGGTCAAAGGTTGTCATGTACGTATGGGAAACCCAAAAGACAATAAGAAGGGATTATTAATAACAAGCTCCATCTGAATGAGAGCTCTCAGTTAAATGGTGATACAATGACCAAAGGTAACCCAATACTATCACAAGTACATGATGTAAAGTGTGCCAAAGGTCCCAACAACCCCCCCCCCCGCCCGCATGCTTGCGCTCAGTCGTCCATGAATGACTCATAAGAGCTTTAGAAGATAGACTCAGAGCACATCTGCTGTGAAAAGAAGAAACAGAAAAACCACAACACTTACTGCCCCGCCGATGAAGGGTATTTTTCTGATGAGTCGAAAGCATTTCTTCTTGATTCTGGATGTGAGGCCTATAAATCAAGGAACAAGCAGGCAGCTGTAGTGAGATACGGCTGGACAGAGTCAACTGCAAATGCCAAACAGCTGACTATGACTAGACCAACGATCACATGTCGACACCAGCAGCGGCCTCTTAAGTCTGGGCCTTGCACTGACAAAGCATTTTATTTTGGCCCCCGAGAGATCCTCTAAATGACATGATTTTCATCTGGCTCGGGGTACAGCTGAGGTCAAACCAGACTTTAAGTATGCTAAAAGACGGGTGGAGTTGGCTTGTTGCTAAAGGAATTCAACCGCTCCAATACGGGGCCGTAGAGAAAGTCCTGGCGTTTGACTTCAAAAGTTTGAGGTTACCGATTGATAACCGAAGTCAAATTCCAACAAAGTTTTGGAGCGATGGTAGGACTGTGTTGCTGCAGAGTCTCTGCTGGCAGTAACTGTTTAAAGTATGTTCCCTTCAAAAGGCCATTCACTGAGTTTTGACAAGGCTGGCTTCACATAACAGGAGCATACTTTTTTTTTTTTACTCATAAATCTTAAATGTCGCCAGTTAAGTAGTGATACTAAGCCTCAAAAGGGTTTTGTGAATTTGGCCTTGGAACAGAAGAACATTGTTAAAAATGGCTCACTTTGATTGATATAATCTCTGATTATTTCTTCAGCTGGCCTACATTGTACTCATGCATCATTTGAGGTAAATTACTTTCTTGCTGGAAGAGGAAGCCTTTAGCCCAGACTGCTCCCAGGGTGGTGATGAAAGTAACGCCAATGATCTGCCACGGCTCCAGGTCCTTGCAGAGTAAGTTCACCTGCCGCCGTCCCTCCTCTAGATACAGCAAGAGCATCTCCTTATACACCTCCAAGGCACTCTGTAGAAGTTAAAAGAGTACGTAATCTATGGAGGATTCTTGAAGCATATAGCAATACGCATACAGTTGAATGGCTGTATAGCCAAACAAATTACGGATATTAACATTTTGCACAAAACTGGTAACTGGTATAACTGTTTCAATGAAAGAAATCCACTTTATTTTTGTCATTGTGCAGTTGTTCAGTTTCAATGAAATTTGCTCTCTGCATTTAACCCATCCTATTGTACTATAGGAGCAGTGGACAGCTGCAGCGCCTGGGGACCAACTCCAGTTCTTCTTTCCACTGCCTTGCTCAGGGGCACAGACAGGAGTATTAACCCTAACATGCATGTCTTTTTGATGGTGGGACGAAACCGGAGCAACCGGAGGAAACCCCCGCAGACACAGGGAGAACATGCAAACTCTACACAGACAGGGCCTGGGACAGCCTGGGGTTCGAACCCAGGACCTTCTTGCTGTGAGGCAACAGTGCTAACCGCTGGGCCACTGTGCTGCCCCAAAATAAAGCAGCCCCAAGATAATTAGGCTATATTCTATATATAGCTAAATTAACATTTATTGTCCCTTTTTTTCTCTATGCTCACATGAATACTCTTGCAAAAATATGAAGAAAAAAACAAAAACAAAAACAAATTATGATCATTACAAATTATAAAAGCCTACACAGTATTAGCAATTTAAACCAGATATATTGATGCTGAGTGGTACTTACACCAGAAGACAAAGTCATTCTTGCACAATTTAATCTTTATGCCTCTAATATGCTCAGTATCTGTCAGTTCATGAACCGAAGGCTTTCATCAAGTGCGGCAGGTGGTTCCTACTCTTTCAGGTTAGCGTGAGAAATTGTCAGGTGACTACACCCTCACAAGAGACTCCTCCCAACACTCCAGCCAGTAGGAGACATAACGTTTGTAGCCAATGGAGGAGAGGGGATGTTTTACACCGCCAGTCTTGATAGGAGGACATAGGAAGTTGTCTTCATGTGGAAAGAATTATATAGGATGCCAGCTTTTACGATCAACAGATGGAGAACATTTCTTCCTCTGTTAATCAAAATATCAATCCCCGTATGGTATTTTCCCAAACTGTTGAGTGACTGATGCAAAGTACAACCTCTCATGCTTAAATCCAGTCGACGATCATACTAAATTATTCTTGACTGTTATTTCGTAAGTGCAGTAAAAATTAACAGATCTACTAACGTTTGCCATTATCTCTGCAATACTGCTTTTTATCATGACAGCGACAGGCGGTTTGATAACAAGGAAGATTGTTCCTCACGTAAATCAGCCACAATCAGATGGAGAAAAGCTGAAGGTCCAAAAAGTATATCAGATAACCATAATTTGCAACGACTGACATAAACATCACATAACGGTAGTTTGAGGGTAGGGGGCTTGGGTAGGGGGGTTACTCCTTTTGTAATGAATGTTTCAATCTCATGATGTCAAAGATCTTGCTTTTCTCAGTTTTCAAAATAAATGATGTTTTTAAGAAACAGTCAGCTCCACAATTGAAGTATAATCTGCAGCTTATTTACCAATAACTTAATCAATGACCAATGAATAATGCAGAGAAGGAGGGCTCTCGCTACAGAACAACAACCGACCCTTCTCAGACTACAGTTGTCATTCCTATTTGTTTGAATAGCATGCTCTCATACAGGTTTGGCAGGGTTAGCTGATGACAACAGCATCAGGCGCAACGGTATACAAGTCATGTGATCCACTACGGCTATGTTTTAAATGGGGGGGGGGGGGGGCACATGCAAATCCTTTCATTAACAAACATGGAATTGATCCTACATTTTCTGTGACGGAAATGAGGACCAGTGGACTCTCTAAAATGTCTCCTGTTTCAAAAGGGCAGTCACATTGTGAGTGACGCAACGTGAAAGAGGCTCGAGCCTCAGTGATCCATGCCATATTTCTGGCCTTCATTTGTCCATTTGTCATAAAGTAGAGATTAAATTGTGTTATCTAAAGTCAGGTCAAAAGGCAAGTTTGGGGGGCTGATGTAATATGCACAACCCCTTTGGAAATATGCCTCTTTTTGTTATTCAACACATTCTCCAGCTTTTTTTCAGATTATCATTTTTTTACAGTCCCAAATTTTACAGCACATTCAATGCTGTCTTTGCCTCAGGGGAGTATATGCAGAGTATGAACAAAGACTTTCATGCACATTTTGTTCGGCCTATTGTTGTGTAGTAGACGCCCATTCCTCCGCTTTCTCCCATACAGGCAGTTGGCTATTCCCTAAGGAGCCCTTTGTGTTCTCAAAAGGGAGGTCATTTTCTCATGGAAATGTGCTGGGTGTGAGGAGGTTGCTGCTGGGATACATTAGAGGTAAACAGAACATTGTCACAGTTTGTCCAGAGGAGTCATAAATAAGTTAGAAGTTGAAATAATTATGTGGCTCTGCAATTCACTTTTCTGGCATCCCTTTGAACCGCTGTCAAGTTTTCCACCAATCACAATCTCGTGGCTCGATCGCCACTGACAGATTTCAATGCCAAAGTAGACATTTTGAACTCACATGACCTGAATTTGAATCGCACGTCTCATTACACTGCACGTCTCAATAATTGTAAGCACTTCCCTTGGTTTATGTCTACATCTGATTTGTCAAGATTGCAACAGGCAATTTGGAGTTGGTGCCGAGATGACTCAAGCACACTTAAGCCATCTCTGCACCAACTGCAAACTGCCTGACAAATTAACATTAACTATGAACCACACAGCGGTTTGCTGCTTCAAAACACCAGGAGACTTGTCACGCCACTTGTGTCTTGCTCTCATGCAAACTTCATCCCTGCTCTTCGGGGAGGAGGAGGAGGAGGACGAGGAGGTGGGGAGCACATCACGAACCAGTCAAAACAGAAACCTAGCGCAAGGCTTTGTTTGAATTTCCTGTCTGTTTGCATTAAACAGGAAGTCTAATATTAGACACCGAGCACTACAACAAAAAGTGCTGCATTTTGCCCCCCCCCCCCAAAGACAGCTCATCTTTCCTACTCCTTGTTAATAAGGACAATAACACAGACTATAAGTGTGGTTTCCTTTGGCGAGAGAAATCAAATGCAAAAATACAGTTTTGGTTTTTTTTGTTGAGAACGCATCACTTTATTGCCTATTGGAAGTACAGCCTACTGGTGTAAGATAACACACAGCAATACTTGCCAAGCGAGTTACAACTCCATCCGAGACTGATAAAGGTCGTAAAGTTTTCATCATCATCATCATCTTACTGCTTCAAATACAACCATTAACTTGACGACAACCCATGCCCCTGCTTTCTCCACCCTTCGTTACCTCGCCACTTTCTCAACCTTTCGCTTTGGCATCTTCCAGAGCAAACCCACACCCAGATCCAGATCTCGGGGGTGATAAACTGAGCGGTAAGACTTGGCAGCGTAACGTCTAAGCGACAGGTTTTACTTTCTGTCATCTGTGTATATCACGAAGCGCACCATGCTGGAGAGAAATAACATGTCTCATGAAATATTGACATGCTCCGCGTAAATGGGAGACGCGGTTAAAGGTTTTAAGGTTTTCGGGTTTAACATGATCGATCACTTACCCAGTGATCCATGTCGTCGGCAAACAAAAAAAAATGCACACTTAAAAACCAACGCTTTTCTTCGAGAAAAAGGAAAGTCACCTCAAGACCAGCTTGCTTTGCGTCTACGGATCAACATCCTCGGCTACTATCATATACATGAGTAAGGCGAACCCACTTTCAGGAAGTAACGAGCAGCTAGTCATGCGCAGTCGCACGCTAGTAGATCTCGCGGCCATGCGGGTGGTTTCCTCGCGTAGGTCCAGGTCCGATGCGTGTGCTGATGTTGTGTAAGGATCAGCTGTTGAACGCAGCCCACGCAATCGTTTCGACGCGCACTAGCGGAGTAGCGATCAAAGCGCTTACTAGCGCGTCGCGTTTGGAATGACGTAAAATGTTTTCCTCCCCAGAGTGCATGGAGCGCCCTCTAGCGCCCGATAAATACCCCTACACATCCTGCATCTGACAGCGTTGTTAAAAGAGAAAAACATGGTTGTTGCTCTGTGATCTTATGGGAATACATGTTTTTCTCGAAAAACAAAAAAATTATAATGCAGTTGTACTGACCGAAAGCCGAAATTCTCAGGGCCTACCCAACACACGCACACCAAAAAGGGAGGAGCCAAGCTTTCAAGTAGTGGATACACTTGTTAAGGTATAGCCAGTGAGCTAAAACTGTGCACATGGTGGACATAAGTGGGTGGTAATTGTCTTTCTTAAATGGGTATGTTAGAAAGTTGACTTGGGTCCCGAGCAGCTAGGACTGAAGATCAAATCAAATCAAATCAAATCAAATTTATTTGTATAGCCCAATATCACAATTACAAATTTGCCTCAGTAGGCTTAACAGCAACACAAACATCCTGTCCTTAGACCCTCTCATCGGATAAGGAACAACCCCCTAAAAAAACAACCCTTTAACAGGGTTTTGTTTTTGTTTTTTGTTTTTTTGTCACATCCACCCCCACTGGCCCCACTGGGGGTCCAGATGCTTGTTGCTTTTTCCTTCATGTCCACCGTAAAACAGATCTCCAATCTGTGAAGTTGCAACAACTGCCACAGTCAAGTTGTTTCTTATGTGTCTGTCTTTACTTTAAAGAGCTTGTGGGGCTTTTGCTTTGGAAAATAAAAACAGACGCAGTGACCAGTGTTTCCTGTTTACAACTGTTTCAATGATCGACCATATTCAGTTTTACCAACAGCAACACACTTAAAACTGTTTCGATACATCTTACGTTATAATTAAAACAACTAAGATGCATATATAACATATATGCATATATAACATATATAACATGTTATATAACATAAAGTATATAACTAAGATGCTGGGATAGGTTCCAGGATCCAGCGACCCTGAGTAAGGATAATGAATGAATGAATGAATGAACGAACGAATGAATGAATGAATGAATGAATGAATGAATGCATGCATGAATGAATGAATGAAAAATATAACAGATAATAATTCCAAATAGGAAAGAGCAAGTATGAACAACATCTGCAGTTGAGTGGTAAACCAGGCAGCTAACTTTTGAACCAGGACATTGGATACACCCCACACAAAAATAGCAGCCGCACCATCAGCCTCTGCAAGAAATACAGAATTTCAACAGTTACCAAAACCCTAAAAGCAAAATAGAAGTGTCCCTGCCTTGTCAGACTTGAGTTCTCACGTGGCCTGGAGGTAGAGGACACATGCGCAGATGGACAGTCCACAGTGCTTTACCTCTCATGTTTACAACAACTTTGTTAACGAAAGGTTGCATTTCAAAGCTTCATCCAACTTATGCAGTCCCTGAACAGAAAACTCTGCCATTAAACACAATCTAACCTTTATCCCAGTCTTCCTCGGTGCAAGGATTTGTCCAAGTACTTGGTGTACTTGTACTTGATGTACAAGTATGATGTACCTCAGTGAGAGTAATTCAGGCCATGTGCTCATGTCCCTTAGCTGAGTTGCACTTTAGCATGCATCTTTGCATTCTTCCATAACCTCGATTTAAGCAGAAGGAGGGAGACTTGAAGTAAACTGAAACACTTACAAGCGTCAACATTTAGGCCCACTTCAGCATTGCTTTCCCAGATACCTTACAGATGTGATGTGAAGCAAACTGCTCACACTACTATTCAGCACTGAAAGCAATGCTATTTATTTTACAAGGCATATGATACAGGGTCCTCGTGTATATAAGCTTTGTGTATATATTGTGTACTATAAGTGCTTTGGGTGTCTTGAAAAGCACTGTATAAATGTAATGATGATGATAATGATGATGATTATTATTATTATATGTATGGTGGTGGCAAAGGTAACAATATAAACACTGAGTAAATCAGAGAGGAAAAAAGTAATTTGACCACAATGCATTTTCTGTGAGAAAGTTTAGATCAGCCGATGCTGCGATTATGCAGTACTGACACAGACGTCAGATCAAATATGGTAACAGACGTAGGAAACTCCAAGTAAACCCATATCAAATACTCACACGGAGATATAAAACAACTGAAGGTTTACTTTTTTTAAATTTTATTTTGTTTGGTGAAGGCTGCAGCCATTCTCCATAACTAAATGACAGCCAGCACGTGAGTGCTGAATGGGTAAACACACCAGCGGAAGAAAAGAAATCATTCCGTGTTAATTTGTTAAAAAAAGAAGAAGAGGTAAGCGACCTGCGACCACAACGCCCGTTGTTTACGATTTAAAGAAACCCAACTCGAGTCGACAAACTGGCCCCGGGGACAGCTAGTCCCACTGTAATTGGTCCACATTGTCTCCAGGAGCCCAAGTTAGCGCGACAATGCGTGGAGCCCCTGAAAAGAAAGCTCGGAGCACATTAAAACTGAATCACTTCTTGTGTAAATGGTCCCCCGGGGTCATTCTGGTCACGAGGCGCACACCTCTCCAAAAGCGCACGCGTCTCCAAAGGCGCACTCCACTCTTTCTAAAGACAGGGCGCATTGTTTGGGCTTCTCACAAGAGGTGTACATATGGTATCCGGGTTGCAATTAAATGTTTTTTAAGATGTTTTTCTCCCTCGAAGAAGTTTCCCCTTTTTTTTCTTCTCCCTCTCTCTCCCCCTCTCTCTCTCTCCCTCTTCGCCCTCAGCCCTTTGCGAGGCGGAACAAGAGGGGGGGCACATTCAATGGCTCCGCTGCCGGTTCGGGATGACAACAATCTGGTCAGCGAGTTGTTGGACTTTGATTGTCCCCTCGAAAACGTCCTTCAAACAAAAGACGAGGGCGGGAAATAAAGCCCCACCTGGTACCTCTGTTTGCTAAAATAATAATAAATAGGTTTCGTTTAATAAATAAGCACAAGGGACTGTAAAGTGGAGCCGCAGAGGAAGTGTTAATCAGAGGGCCCGGGCAGGTATCACCTGCTCGCAAGCTTGCTCAGTTTATTGTTAAATATTGTTAAATCACTTTTTCGTCGCAAGTCTGTTCAGATAGCTGCTATTTCCACGGCAACTGGGCGCCCGTGTTTGCCCACACTTTGCATAACAAGCAAGACACTACAGCGCGCTGATAAAAACGCAAGGAGAGGGAGAGTGACGGCTTCAAACCCCACACCTGTCCGCCATATCCCAGTATGGATTTGGCATCCATGATTATTTGTAAAGCGGCAGTATTCCCGTTTACTCTGGGCTTTTCCTGCCTTTTATAACAGCGAGCCACTATCTCCTATCTCGCCGGCATATTTGTCCGTTTTATTGAAAGCATATGGTTATCAGACGGCTCCCTAAAATACATATTTAGACAGAAAGTTAGTGGGTGGTTTCTTTTTTTCTCTCTCTCGTCGTCCTTTGTTGGTCGTCGTAAATCGCGTTTTAAGCTGGGCCACGCTCCTCTTTCCTCGTTCATGCGCGTTTAACACGTTGGTTTGTTCGTACTTTTACCACTCTTTTGCCTCCCAAATTAAGTTTGGGTTACAGAAATGCTGTGCGTCACCGACTCCCCGGCGGGGCCGGCCCTGTGTTGGAGAGGTCGTGGCGCACAATGATGCGCTCATAATCCGGCAGGGATTCGACTTTAGTCGCTGCGATGTGGAGCAGGAGGCTTCGCGCTGCCGCTGCCAACAGCGACTTTTGACATTTCCCGCCCCGCCGGCGAGGCAGCCCCATGCGTAATGTCGCCCTCGCCGACCTGCCAGTCATATTGCGCTCTTACACAGTGTGCACATGTTTCAGCACATTTAGGGCATTATCGTCGGCGTCTTCTGGGGTATATCGGCTGAACGCAGGGTACTAGGGATAACCCACAGTGTAACTGGGATAACAAGGAGTACCTGGACCAGATCTGAGTGTCCCATGGCCGGCTTCTAAGGAGAGCCAGATGATCGGACATGCGCTCAATAAGAATAATAAAAGAGGGAAAAAAGATAATAAATACCGTCGATAATAATAAGTACGGTGGTTATTTAACATTGACATTAACCTTACAGTTAACAGCATTCAGTTCTTTGGCCCCTATTTGACGCCTTTTCTCAGGAACCAGTGTACAAGTGACCGTGGCCCGGTCCTCTGTGCACTATCTGTGCGTAAAGGTTTGCACAGTTTGAACGCGCAAACTGTTGCGTATGAAATAACACCGCGGACCCCCTGACAAGAATCGACCTGCCACCGAGGCTTCGGCTAATCTGAGAAGAACTGCAGAGAGCATGAGAAATAGGACACATAATTTGGCTAAATTGATTTTACGCATACGGTGTCGTGTCTGTTTTAAGGACGTCAGCTTCAACACGCTCTTGTTAGCGCCGATAAATAGTAGCGCGTCTCCCTCGTGGTGGTTTAGGATGTGTGCCGCGTGACATGAAAACTTATATTCAAAACTATCTTTTCAAAGACCGAGGCAGCTATTACAAATGAGGAAACTGTCCCAACAACGCACTCGCAGGTCACTTCTTAAATGTTTGGATGTGGTTAAAAAACGAATTTAACAATTTCAAGTCTGCATGAAAAAACAAGCTAGTTTTTGTCCCCCTCCCCGATTGTGCATATCGACCGTGCATTTGGCGCTTGCTTAATAAAAAAAAACAAAAAACAAAACTGTGCATGACATGAAACCGATAAAACCACAAGTTTGTGTGTCGGATCAACAAGTCCCGGGTGCTTTCCTGCATCTTCAGTCCTGCACCACCAACGCTTTTGTCAGTAGGTCTTTTTTTTGTTTGTTTGTTTCTTGTTCCAAGACCATGTGGGCAAAAAACAGACAAATGGGAGAGACCGTCGAACTGATAACACAAAGAAAACTACAAACAGTACGAGGCGCATACACACACAGAGAGAGAGAGAGAGAGAGAGAGAGAGAGAGAGAGAGAGAGAGAGAGAGAGAGAGAGAGAGAGAGAGAGAGAGAGAGAGAGAGACTCGCTGCCTGGAAGCTGATTGGCTGCTTGATAGGCGCTGCTGATCCGGCGTTCGCCGTGCAAAAGATGAGATAACGGGCACATAAATTGACAGAGAGGCGCGTCAGTGTTTCACTGTTCGCTGCCCTCATCCATCACAAGAGGACCAGAGGCAGCGCGCGGCCGGTTGCCTCTTCACCTGTCCCACAGGTAAGTGCTGGCACAACAAGCCCCTGCTTGCGATTTAACTTTGGATAAACGACGTTTGATGTGTTTGTGCTTCACGAAATAGTTTTATGTAAGATAATTATTGTTTGTTGTGAACTTTGAACTAATTGCCCCCCCACCCCGCCTTTTTTTGCGCAGGATGTCACCAAAATTGCAACGTGCGCCCGCTGCTCGGCGCGTAATTAAAGACGCAGCGAGGCTCGGCAGATGTTCCCCGGCCGCCCGCCAGGTGACAGAGGCAGACGGCGACACCTCGGAGGGCTCCGCGGAGCACCTCCGTCTTACACCGCCCGCCCGCGGGGGACGGAAGGTGACCTCCGCCCAAAAGCAAAAGGGAGCCAAATCCGGCGGACAGACGGAAAGGCGCAGGACGAAGGCCAACGACAGGGAGCGGCATCGGATGCACAACCTCAACTCCGCACTCGACGTCCTGAGAAGCATCCTACCGGCTTTGCCAGATGACGCGAAACTGACTAAGATCGAGACGCTGCGCTTCGCCCACAACTACATCTGGGCCCTCACCGAGACTCTGCGCATGGCCGATCAGCACGGCCACGTCCCGGGCTATCTCCAGCCGGAGGAGGCCTACCTGCCCGCGTCGGACGTGTGCCTGGGACAGATGGGTAGTCCAGCAGGTACGTTATCTGATGAGTGGGACCCGATGTCACCTGCGACCTCCTATCACAGCAGGACCTCCGCTGACGCGAGCTCGGACTCCTGCACAGCCGCGTGTCACATGAACCCTGACGTGCTCGCGGGGGAGGCGTTTAAAGTTTTCCCGTTTGCTCTTTATTTTTCATTCAGCCAGTGGTGAAGGTAAGCACAGACATGTACGGAGAGGCCTCCTGACCCGCAAACACTGACTGACAGCTGTCATCCTGCCACTGGGGAGACACAAGGCCCGCCGTTTGGTCTGATGTGGCAAAACCTTACTTGAAGGACGATACCAAAGTGACCGGCCATCGCTGTAACGCAGCCAAATCAATAACGTCGGAGGACAAGAGATGAGTAGTTTGAGCTAAAAAGTATTTATTTGGGTCTTGTTTTGTTGTTGTCATTTTGATGGATAAGAAAAGACTGCTCACTGAACAAATGGAGAACATATGCAATGGGTTTTTTTTTGGGGTGCAGACCATCATTCATTACAAGTCACGGGAGGAGATAATAAACATGTACAAAATAAAGCATTTATATTACTACATTACAGCAGCAGCAGCTTGCCCGTGCTGAATTGATACTCAAATAGAAATCTGAACTGTCGAGGACGCGGATATTTCCAAAAAAAAAAGTACAAATCAGCAAATCTGTAATCATCCTCATAGCATTCACCGCTCTCATTTGTCGGATGCCAAAGCTCATGTGCAAATCGACACGTTCAGTTGTGTAACCCTATACTTTGTTTAATGGAGCGCAGTATCAGGAAAGGCAGCGCTCCGCGGGTCTTCCTGGGAAAGCGGTAACGTCTTGGGATCGTTCCGTGGCATCCGATAGTGGCGTGCAGTCCGAGGCGGCGTCCGGCGAGCGGTCTACTTGGGGAAGACGGTGACCACGTCGTACCCCTCGGGCGGAGTCACCCGCTCCCGCGCGTGCTTCTCACAGTAAATCTGCTCCTCCACATAGAAATGTCCTTTTTGCTTGAGGTTGACGTCGCAGTCCGTGCAGGTGTAGCACTCGGGGTGACGGAACTTGTCCCGCAGCTTCACCACCATGCCCCTGTTGTGGTGACACGCAGAGTAAATCATCACTCAAACAACCCCCCCTCATAACCCCTCACCCCCATGTCAAAATTACACACTTTTTACAGATCCTTCAATGTAAACCCAGTTTATTTCCAACGATGATCACTGACAGCCTGCTCAACATGCATCACAATACGGGACATGAAATAACTATGGTCACACACACACACACACACACACACACACACACACACACACACACACACTATGGCCCCGTGTGCGGATACATTTACTCAACCGCACCCCGATTTCAAACCCGTGGCACCAAATTAAAAACGCTGATGTGAGACACAACTCATCTTTACAGGTCAGATACAGAAGATCCAAGTTCGCCCCGTAAAGAGTGCCTGATTAATGAAACGCGAGGGGGCACACAACCCAACACATCATACATGGAACTCGTCCCGTTTTGCTCGCACAGTCGATCCCGATCCCTAAGCAGCTTGCGTTCGTTCGAGAGTTACTGTGTTTTTTTCCAAGCGTGGAATTGTTCACTGTCATTTGGAGGACTGGGAATATTTCTGTGATGAGCACTAAACTAAACCAGATGAACAGGGTCTCAGTGTGGTAAAACAAGCAAACGAACCACAGAAGTGCCAACGTAGTGCTTCATGGGAAATCAAAATCAAACAAAAGATATTCCCCAACACAATGAACTTGTAGGGAAATTCAACTTAAAATTCTAAAAAATTTAACTATGAAGTAAAAGTATGTGGCAGTTATGGTGAAATAGCCAAAATCTGACTCGCACAACTCAAATCCCCCCCCCCCCCTTTTCTCTCCAATTGCATCCGGCCAATTACCACACTCTTCCAAGCCATCCCGGTCGCTGCTCCACCCCCTCTGCTTCTTTTCACCTAACAGTGAGGGGTTTCGCCAGGGGGGCGTAGCATGTGGGAGGATCACGCTATTCCCTCCAGTTCCCCCTCCCCCCCGAACAGGTGCCCCAACTGACCAGAGGAGGTGCTAGTGCAGTGACCAGGACACACACCCACATCTGGCTTCCCACCCACATACACAGCCAATTGTGTCTGTAGGGATGCCCGACCAAACTGGAGGTAACATGGGGATTCGAACCAGCGATCCCCATGTTGGTAGACAACGGAATAGACTGCGACGCTACCTGGAGGCCCCCTACAAGTTGAACTCTGACCCCCCAGCAGCGTTACAGACCCTGTAGCATAACGTAGGAGCATAACAGTTTTGTGTAGAATCCTCATTGTAGATGAGGCATTACTCATGTTGAAGCATCTCTTCAGTTCTCCTCATAACAGCCAAGTTAAGCCATAGAGAGCCTGCATCACCCGGCACACCCTCATGAGTCAACTCCACTCACACAGACCTATCCTGCGGGCCAACAGAAAAATAAACCACAAGATGGAGACAAAGTCTAAGCAATGTGCCTCCTCCTTTCCAAGCAAAGGAACCTCACCAGTAAGTCTGTTGAGGGCAGAATGGGATGTGGATCTACTATGACAACAGCAGCCATCACATCACCCCCCCACCCCACCCAAAAAAACCCAACTTTATTCGTGCAATGAAAACAACAGAGTGATGAAATACTTACACAATCCCTGATCCACATTTGTCACATACGGATAATTTCTCTGCATTTCCTACTGATGCCCCAATCTTTGTTGTGGGGGGTCTCACACTCCGGAACCCTGATGGTTTATCAGCGTCGCCTATAAAGAACACACACACACCCCTCAAAAATCTTGCAAAATATTTGTTTTTTGTTTGTTCCATGGACTACTTATGTTTTATACAGTCAGTAAACTGATATTATGGGTATATAAAATGGGTATATTGGGAGAAGGATGCTGAATATGGAGCTGCCAGGAAAGAGGAAAAGAGGAAGGCCAAAGAGGAGGTTTATGGATATGGTGATAGAGGACATGCAGGTGGCTGGTGTGACAGAGGAAGATGCAGAGGACAGGAAGACATGGAAATGGATGATCCGCTGTGGCGACCCCTAACGGGAGCAGCCGAAAGTAGTAGTAGTAGTAGCAGTACTACTAGCAGTAGTGGTAGTAGTACATAGTCAGTAAAATGATATTCCTTCATTAAGGAAGTAAGTCACAGAAAGAGAAAGACTAGCATAGCTGTTGATCAGCACTATAATTTCAAATGCACATTCAAACACGATTTTACAGTAAATGCCCTTTTTTTTTTTAAAACAAGTGGTCACCCAGGGATGCAGTGAGAAGACAACAGGTGACAACAATGAGATCGTATTCTTTAAATCAAAAATGAATGGTAGCTGTGGGAACGAAAAAAAGTCACAAAAAATTACAATCAATCTAAAAGCAACACTGCTGATTATGAAACGAGGGCGTGATCGATGAGTGAGACATGTACCTGTCTCCAGAATCTCCTGAAGGACTTTGAATGAAGCCGACTGCCGGGGAGGCTCGCCAGAATCTTGGTTCTCCTGCAGCATTTTATAGACTTCAGAGTCTGCCACGACAGGCGGTCTCTTCCCTGACTTGGATGGATCCGCTCTAGAAAACAAGAGGGCACATTTCAATCTACATCCACAGGGCTCAGAGCACACAAACATACGCCTAAAATAGTCTTTGGAAATAAATATACAAAGCTCATTGCATTCTTCCCCCCTACCCCCCCTTTTTTCCCCCTCCCCAATTGTATCTGGCCAATTACCCCACTCTTCCAAGCCATCCTGGTCGCTGCTCCACCCCCTCTGCCAACCCGGGGCGGGCTGCAGACTACCAAATACCTCCTCTGATACATGTGGTGTTGCCAGCCGCTTCTTTTCACCTGACAGTGAGGAGTTTCACCAGGGGGATGTAGCACGTGGGAGGCGCACGCTATTCCCCCCAGTCCCCCCCCCCCAAAAGGCACCCCGACCAACCAGAGGAGGCACTAGTGCAGCGACCAAGAAACATACCCACATCCGATTTCCCACCCACAGACACAGCCAATTGTGTCTGTAGGGATTGCCCGACCAAGCCGGAGGTAACACAGGGATTCGAACCGGCGATCCCCATGTTGGTAGGCAATGGAATAGACTGCTATGCTACCTGGACACATGCCCGCTCATTGCATTCCCCCCCCCCTTTCTTCTAATTGTACTTGGCCAATTAACGCACTCTTCCGAGCCGCCCCGGTTGCTGCTCCACTCCCTCTGCCCATCCAGGGAGGGCTGCAGACTACCACATGCCTCCACCGATACACGTGGAGTCGCCAGCCGCTTCTTTTCGTCTGACAGTGAGGAGTTTCACCAGGGGGACGTAGCGCGTGGGAGGATCATGCTATTCCCCCCAGTTTCCCCTCCCCTGAGCAGGCGCCCCGACCGACAGACCAACTAGAAGAGGCAATAGTGCAGCAACCAGGACATATACCCACATCCGGCTTCCCACCTGCAGACACAGCCGATTGTGTCTGTAGGGATGCCCGACCAAGCCGGTGGTAACATGGGGATTTGTACTGGTGACCCCCATGGTGGTAGGCAACGGAATAGACCGCTATGCTACCCGGACACCCCACTCATTGCATTCTTAAGCAAAATAAACAAAAAAAATAACAAAACAAAGAAAAAAGGTTCGTGCAACACGTACATGTTGCTGGGCTCGTTGGGTATAGTCAGGGTTTTGACGTCATCCACGGCCGAGTTGAAGTCCTTGATGTTGTCCGAGGAGTAGAGCCCAGCAGGATTGTTGTATTGGTTGGTCACCACCTTCGAACCAAAAGCGGTGAAGGGAAGAGCGCTCCTGTTGTGTGCAGAGCCGATGTGTTTCACCTCCTGCCAATTGTATATAACACTGCACCGTGAAGTTATTTTTGTATGGAAACCACGCATGCAACACACAAGTTAGACACAACCTAAAACATGCACAGTCACACACTTGGTGGTCAGTGGTCACAACCAGTGAAGCGTTAAGATGAATTCTTTTTTTTCCTACTTTTTTTGAAAACCTGAATTAGTCATCAAATCAACCAGAATCATTTGGCGTATGAATTTCTCAGGAGGCACGTGACCGTCCCTGTTTTGATCTAGTAGTGAACACAACGCTAAACTTAGGCATTAGATGAAACATCACATGAAATCCTGCAAGCGCGGATCTTCATCTTAAGGCCTTAAGTGTGACCGTTTTTAAGATGTGCACGAAGCCACAGTAACACAACAGTATAATGTATCATTATGGATTCTTTAGGAATTAAGGCTGTCCAACTTGTGGTGTCTGAGGACGGAGAGACTCACGCCCCTGGCATTTCTTTAAAGTCAGCACATAAATACCACCAAATCCAGCTCATGCTTCGCAGTGGTACACGGCAATGCCTCCGAATATAGCTCATGCTTCAGGCATCTGCTATTTAAAATTCAGAATAACCTAGTCTCTCTGCTAGCAAGCGGGGGCAAGGCTAGCCGAATTGACAAACTGCAACTGACGACACACCGTGGAGCATTTTCATGATGGACTTTAAAGCATGATACAATCCGCTGAACAAACACAGCGTGAGAAGGCATCCAAGTGGTCAATGACAGAGACAAGTGCTTGAGCCAGGTTGAAGGTGAGAGGCAGAATGCACTGCATGTGTGACCTGTGAAAGCTGTGGTATAGACTGGGACACGCCACACGTTTCCTACATGAATTCACACTTTGGTCTCAGTTTTCCCACTCGACAGGCAGGAAGTGAGTCTTGCGTCAGTGCTTGGCTGATAAACTACCGTCGCCTAGGATACCTCTTGTTGGGAAGTAAACAATGACTTCATCGTTGGCAGCATCAAACTAAACTTAAAAAACAACGCCAGGCCTTTGTTGGTGGAATGGGAAAGTGCAAGTTTCCAGGAAGTGTATCACTACCTGTGCAAGAGATTTTTCAAGTTAATTCTACATTACACAGCCCAGTAGGCAATTTCACAGTCTAATGTCTTTCGCCCATGTTTGATGTTGGGTGTGGAGAGACACACCTGTGGCTCCGATGCAAGATTCATCTTGTACGGGTTTGTTTTGCCTTCGTCAGATGACAGCGGTGACCACAGTTTAGCTTCTGACCTGGAAGAAAAATGGAGACGTACAAGTTTGCCAAGATGCAGAATTCATACACAATAATCTTGCGAATAACATTTAATCGAGCTGCATGTTATATAACCACCTAGTCCATGAAATATGTCACAATACAGTAATAAAGTCAGGCAATAGAGGTGTTATTGTGTTTATGATTAACTGCAGCTGAAAATGACACCCTTCTTTGAGGCCCCGGCTTTGCAGGTGCCCATTTTGGCTTGGCTTCCTTTACAGCTTACCCCCACCCCGCCCCACAACATGCCCCCGATAGACAGTATTTGCTCCATTACTAAAAAAAAAAAAAAAAAGCCCTGATCTGCCTGCTGAACTCATTTTAAACATCATCCTCGTTGCTTAAAAGCATACAGCTGCAACACGGTTACAGTGGAGCACAGCGATGCCGTACAGAATCGCAATAGAACATTCACATCTCAGATTGAGGGCTCAAGTAAAACCAAAGACCGTCTTGCCAAAAGACCAAACCACATCCTTTCCTGAACAGCTGTCTCGTGACTGGGTTTTCAGGCCTGAGGCTACGCAGATCAGACAGGCCCACGTCATTCCATCCTACCTGTCTATGGAGAGGGCCATCTCATCTATGCACCCCTTGATCTTGTTCTGGGCTTGCAGGTGAGTCATGTTCTCCGAGGGTTCTCCGTCAATAGCCAAGATCATATCTCCAATACATAGGTTGGCCTGTGCGGCTTTGCTTCCAGGGGTGACCTAGAAAACACACACACACACACACACACACACACACACACACACACACACACACACACACACACACACACACACACACACACACACACACGATGCTTTGTACAGACTTGTTTTACTGTTAACGTATGACCTTCAAGGAGCTTTGACACAGTTTTTGCTTATTCACACTGATCTATTTTATTTACTGTCAACATGGGAGACGGGGCCAGCGGAATGTACACAACCTGAAACGTGGGGAGGTGTATTTAAGTCAGGGGTATGGCCCGAGCGAGACCTGCCACAGGACACACGTTTAGAGAAAAGCCCCATGAGCTCTGAGGATCTGGCATGGCAGTGGAATTCCTGATCACTTTTCCATGGGCGGAGTGGAACGACCCCCGCAAAACAACATTCATTTAGGAACGGGAATAGAAGGCAAAGTGGCAGGGGAAACAAAGTGCAAAACTGGTTTCAGTGTCACCTTCTAAGTCTAAGTCAAACTTGTTGAAATAGTGTCACACTTGTTGAACTGCGGACGTGTAACAAAGTTCCCAGCTAAGAAATGATCGATCGGTCAAGTTTATCTATATAGCGGCCTACATTTTGTACACCGAGAAGATGTGCTGTGCTTTATGCGACGTGAAAGTGCACAGTTAACGACAAATGAGTAAAGTGAGGGTTTTGTGTCTTCTAGTGTGAAGAGGCTCTGTGTGACTGGAAAGTCATACACTTGCACAAACCATGTTACTGCAGTCATGTCAACGCAATAAAAACGCAAATTTAGGCAAAACTGGGTTGACCACCATACAAGCGCTTCTCGGTGACTGCGCCACACCAACGCTTAAAACGTTTCCCCCATCAAACAACACAACTAGGTTATTATAGTCATAATGCACGTCTCGTCTCTCCCCCTCTGTTTCCTGCCAGATAGGAGTCCGCTCATCTCCGCTCAGAAGCGACGCGTCCTCTTTCTTCTCGGTGGAAGTTGCACTTCTGCTTCTGAGGTGAAAGTTTCTACGCGGGACAACAAACGGATGGTCTTCACAAGAACGAACAAACCGAGCCACTCACCCTGGAAATAGTCAAAGGTTGCTCAAAGTCTTTTCCCCCGACGAGTCGGAACCCCCACGGTCCGGGACCCTGCAAGACTACGCGGAGAGGCATCTTGGCGTTGCGGCGGAGAGGGAAGGACGCGCGTGCGGCGGTTGCTGAGGTACTCGCTCAGTGTCCCAGGTCACTTCCTCCAGGACGTGACATGTGCGCCTGATCGATTGTCGAAAAAAATCCGCCCGAGGAAGCTTTGCGGTGGCGAAACAGCGAGGCTGGGCGGACCCTGAGCTATTGAAACTTGCACACTGATAAGAATGAGACAGAGAGAGAGAGGGAGAGCGCGAGAGAGAGAGAGAGAGGGAGAGCGCGAGAGAGAGACAACTACAGAGAGCGAGAGCGAGAGAGTGTGTTTGTTTTAGGGATGTGGGCCTGCCGTCGCATGACGTCACGCAGAATACGTGCGAGTTTACCATTTAAGGTAGAGCCAAATCCCAGGATGTGGAATGTGCCGCTCCCAAAAACTGAATTCCTGCCAACAGATCTCTGGTTAAAAGTCCTGGAAAAAAAACCTCCTCTAGACAGGCTGACTGAACCCTGAAGCTGAAAGACTGAAACACGGCTTTTTTTTCTGGTTTCAGTCTTGTACACTCACAGGAGGACCTTAAAGTTGCAACGTTACAGGATTTGCGACCAAACATTTTTTCCTCCCGATACCCCACATAGCTATTGTTTTTCATTCAAAACTAATCTAATCATTTCCAGACAGCGAATTCTTCTGTCGCTGGTCGTTGTAATGCTCACCATCGGTCAGGACTCTCCTGTGGGGACAATAGTCTGGTGACAAAAAAAGTAGTTTATCCAAGTGGGCTATTAGTATACTTATTTTAAACTAAAAAAAAATCAGTGAGTATGCTTTCAGTGTACTTTTTTAGTACTTATCAGAGATATACTAAACAAAATTATACTTAACTATACTTTGCGTATACTGACGATTATACAACTAGTACATTGATATACTTGGGAAATATACTTGACTTTACTTAATAAAATTAACTTCAAGTATACTTTTTTTTTTGGTAAGGTCTGATACAGTCTTGTTATAATTTGTGGCTAAACAAGCAGATAGGGCAGACCAAGCTTGTAGAAGACCTTCACCATCAGGTAATACCGCATACTGGGCCTGTCCCATTATCCACACTGGGCTGGGTCACTTTGGGCCCTTGTGCACGTTCATGCGTTTAGTGCATTGCGCTTGATGTGCACGTTACCTGCTCTTAAATTAAGTGTATGACCCATAATGCACCGTATTGGTGAGGTTATGACAAGTGCCCAAAGCGTGGATCAAGTGTGGCTAATGGGACCGGCCCACCGTGTTGTTGTATTTTTGTGATACTGTGTGGGGAAAGTGCTGACACAACATGGCTTGCTGCTCTGTTGCGTTGTGAATGGAGCTGGGATTTGGAGGTTTCAAAACATCAACGTACACGTAATTACCATCATCACCAAGCAAGTTGTTTTCACAATGTAATTAGTCTGAAGCAAGCCGGCTCACTGAAAGTGCAGCTGGACGTCAACCTGAGACAGATGCTGCATTCCTTTACAATCTGCGGAGCAGTTATTGCCTTCTGAATGCTTCTCAACATAACATGGAATTTGTCAAGTATGTAAAGTATGTAAAGTGGAGAAGTGAAAGCACAATACCAATTCTTGAGTCACCAGCGCTTTATTCCCACAAGTTCAGAAGAAACAGTGGTAAAAGCAGGCTGTTACTCAGTAACTTTTGAATGAATTTAATTCCCTGGAATGGGTCATTGGTGAGGCCAGTACTTAGCCACCATTCATAGCCATTAAGTGGCGCCCTCTTGTTGGCCTTTTACCCAGAAATGTTCCCTTGATACCTCGCTGGACAGTCTGAATTTGAGACAGCAGTCAACAGACCACAGCTGGCAGTATTTTTTTTCTTTATACTTTGAGTTATTCTTATTTACCTGAGTTTAAAATCAGGTTTCATACCGTAAATTTAAAATTACTTGAAGTTATCACCCAGCTGAGATGGCCAGCTCTACCTTTGGCACATATTTTCACTGACCTATTCTACATATTTAGTTATTCAATGGATCAGTTTGCTTTTGGACAATTTAAGGGAAATTCAGCATGTTTTCTGAAAGCCCTCATCACTAGACCCTTAAACATCTTCAATATTGCCCAAATGAATGTTCATCATTTTTTTGAGCGGTTTTACAACAAAAGCCCTTAAAGTGTTTTTCTAAGTTAATTACGATCCAAGATTTTTTTCACATCTTAATAATCTGTCCATGGAGTCTTTGCTAGTGTTACGATGTCTCCCAGTCAGTCATTTTACTATGCCTCCTAATTTAGTCTCCCAATTTAGTTCAGTCAGCTATTTTCAGCTGTCATTGTCTTCCATAGTTTGAGTCAGTTAGCCTATTATCTCTATGACAATGGTCTGTTGTCTTCCCTGTTTTATTTTGAAGTTCACCTGTCTTGTCGTTCCTGCCCCTGGAATTGTCGTCAGTCAAGCCCATGTATCCCACTCCTGTTCCCCATTCTCTCATTAGCTCCCTAACTCATATACTCCCCTGGTTCCCCTGCCAGATTGTCTTGCGTCTTCAGCCAAGCGATCCATTAACTCTCGTTCAATCAGTCTACCCGTGTTTGAAGTCTCTTTCATGTTTCCTGCACCCGTCGGCCGTCCTTGCTGACATACTAGCCAGATCCCGAGCCGTCAGTAGGGCCTGGTCCCAAGTTGTTGGTTGTCCTTGCTGATGCACAGTCTGATCCTGAGCTGTCGGCCGCACCTGCTGACGCCCTGCCAGATCTTGGTTGGCTTCATTGATGCCCTGCCCGATCTCCAGCAGTAGGTCGTCTTTGCTGACGACCAGCCAGACCCTCAGCAGCCGGCCGCACCTGCTGACACCCTTCCAGAATCCGCAGCATCTCCAATGGCCCAGCTTCCTCTGTCTCCAGTGGCCCAGTTGCCTGTGTCTCCTGCAGTCCAGCTCCCTGTGTCTCCAGTGGCCCAGTTCCTTGTGTCTCCTGCAGTCCAGCTCCCTATGTCTCCAGAGGCCCAGTTGCCTGTGTCTCCTGTGGCTCCACCCCCAGAGTCTGCAGCATCTCCAGTGGCCTGTGTCTCCTGCGGCTCCACCTCCAGTGTCTGCAGCATCCCGAGTGGCTCAACTTCCTGTGTCTCCTGTGGCTTCCCCTCCAGTCTGCAGCACCCCCAGTGGCCCTGCTTCCTGTCTCCTGTGGCTCCACCTCCAGGATCTTCAGCGGCCCCTCTTTCTATGGCTCCAACCCCCAGCTTCCTGTTTGCTCAGTCCCAGGGCCTCTGACCAGATTCCCATGTGCTCTGGCTGGCCACCTAGGCGCCGCCTCCCTGGTTTCCCATCATCTGGTCAACTTCCGAGCGGTCCTGCCAACGTCATCCTCTAGAACAGCCCTGCACGTCTAGTCATACTCCTGCCCGTCCACCAGAGCTGCTCCGCCCCTCAGTCATGCATCCGGTTGCCCTCCAGACTGGTTGCATGAATCAATCCAACTCTCAGGCCATCCGTCTGAGATCCCCAGCCTCATTCATCATCTCCCAGGCCACTTGCCCTGCTTGGCTTGTTGGAACGTCTGGAATCCATTCCTTGGGGGGTCCTGTTACGATGTCTCCCAGTCAGTCATTTTACTGTCTCCTAGTTTAATTCAGTTATTTTCAGCATTCAGTCTTCCATGGTTTGTCAGTCAGCCTATTATCTCTATCATTGTCTGGCTTTCCTGTTTTATTTTGAAGTTCACCAGTCTTGTTGCCTCAGTTCTGGCTCCTGTTTTTTCCTCAGTCAACCCCATGTATCCCACACCTGTTCCCCATTCTCTCATTAGCTCCCCAGCTCATATGCTCCCCTGGTTCCCCTGCCAGCTTGCCTGGTGTCTTCAGCCAAGCTATCCAGTGTTTCCCTTTCTAGAAAATAAAGCCACTTTACTTTATTTTGTCATTGTATTCTTAAACGAATTTGTTCTCTGCATTTAACCCATCCTATTGTATAGGACCAGTGGGCAGCTGCAGCACTTGGGGACCAACACCTGTTCTTCTCTCCATTGGCTTGCTCACGGGCACAGGCAGGAGTATTAACCCTAACACGCATGTCTTTTTGATGGTGGGAGGAAACCGGAGCACCCGGAGGAAACCCACGCAGACACGGGGAGAACATGCAAACACCACACAGAGAGGACCTGGGACGGCCTGGGGTTCAAACCCAGGACCTTCTTGCTGGGGCATCAGTGCTAACCACTGGGCCACCATGCTGCCCTACCGCTGTTCTACCATCTACCCTTGTTTGAAGTTTCCTGGACCTTGTTTCTCTTGCCTGCCCCTCGTCGGATCTGTTCAGACTGAAAACCCCAGTAAGTAGAACTTGAGCTTTGAGCTTGTTTATCTGGTCGCCCATCGGACGGATTTCCTGTGTACTGACCTCTGCCTGGCCTTGACCATTAAACTGCATGTTACCGTAACCTCCCTGTGTGTGTCGTGTGTGTTGGTTCTTACCCGTTTCCCTTGGAAACGTAAAGCTAGAAATCAAGACAGTGCATACATAGTATTTTATATGGTTTATTGAATATTGCATAATACCGAAATCACAGCAGTGTATAGTATCATCTTTATTTTAATATTGTCATTGTAACAGCACTGCAAATTTAAGCAAACTAACAAAACCTGTTGCAGGTTGTTTTTCGCCAAACTAAGGCATCCATTCTTATCATAATTAATCATTAATTTGAAGCATCATGTTGCACTTTAGGTACTTGCACAGTAACTGACAAGTTTTTTTTTAGTTAATATTCTCCCGTCACATAGAATAGGACAATGGGAAAACAATGAGAATATTAATTATGTAATGGATACATTTCAGTGACGATCAAAACAGGGGAACGGTTAATGAAAATGAGGCACAATTCTGCATCCAACATAAGGCATTATAGTTCTCACAAATGGCAGCGTAATGTTCCTATGCATCAAACACCTGTGCTCAACAACGCTTCATCCTGTGCTTCGCCAAACTCTTTCATATAAACTGGTACAACTGACAGAATGCTTACTTTGACTTCCCATCACTTGCAACCTATTTTTATTTTACATATTTACAATCCTTATTGTGTCATGCTGCTTGATAGCTCGCATGTTCATACAAGAGGAAAGATCTGATCTTTTTTTTTTTTTACATATTCTGTGTACATTGCCCCCACATTCATATATTCGTACATTCATACATCCCACGATGTTTTATGGAGCACATTCTATCAATATTCCACCGTGTAGTGACTTAAACTCGGGTTATTATCTAAACACAATAAGTGATTGTTTCTGTTTTTTTTTTGTCGATGGCAATCAATCATCCAGTCTATTTGAAATGGGCCACATCTATCTGCACATCCCTGTTTGTTAGGAAAAAGACGGTACGGCGAGCAAGCGTTAGAATTGGGAATGGCTTACAACTTATTCTAGAGTCCCAGCTGATCAACGCTTTCATGAGCGACTCGATCGGCACATCAGCCCTCAGGAGCAGGTTTAAAATCACGCTCCTCGGGTTCAATGAAACACCTCATCACGTCGGAGGTATCACAGGGAGACACGTGTGAAGCAGTGAATTGTATTTTTTTTTAATAATATTGAACAAACGTTCTCTCGTTGAGTCACGGCAAAACTGGTAGTACTGATCTCCATAGACTGAAATATCCACTCGGTTTCCATAGCAAATGAGATCGAGGATAAAAACCCTGTGCTAGTGAAGTGAAATATGTGAACACAACCCCATCAAGTGGTCGCCACATACAGCTTCAACTCAACCAGCCCAACGTTCGTCATCACTGCAAAACTGCAGCCAGCACATTCAGAGAAACACACGATGACTATACCCGCCGTGTGTCGGACACATTAACTGAAGGCATACAGGTAATCTGTCTGTATAACGTATTTTAAACATCCATCCATTCATCCATTATCCAAGCCGCTTATCCCAACTGGGGTCGCGGCATGCTGGAGCCTACACTGGATCAATAACGTATAGACTGGGACTATGACGTATCCGGACTCTTGAGACATCTCTACTATTTGTAGATTTTCTGTTGATAATCGATGATTTGTCTTGCTAATTTACCACACCGCTAACCATCAACACAAAATCCCAGTAGAATCAGCTCATTTTTCTCTTAAAGTATACTTAACGGACACCCCGGTCCCTTTCAGTATTGTGTCTTACGTGGCGAACCCCCATACATTTTGTAGTCCAAGCGCCAAAATGTGTCCACATACACTGTTTGAAAGGACTAATGAGTCCGTTGCACTGGATGATGATGATGATGATGATGATGAGGAGTGATAAAAACACAAAGGGAAAGAAAGCTTCACAACAATGGGCACCATCTTTCGCTCTACTGCTTCAGAGGATCTACTGACATGTGGCGTCTGTGGGTGCTTGAGACGGGGGATCTATGTGTGCTCTCAGGAAGACGGGTCCGACGCTTTAATCACCAGAATTACAAGCCGTCCCCCTCGAGAGAGAGCCGCTCTGTTTCACGGACCGGAGAATTGGCTTTCTGATGACTCTTGCACTTCTTAAAGATAAAAAATATTGAGGCATTGGTTGTATCGTTTCATGCTTTAAATCCGTTTGTTGATCTGTGATTTTCTTTCACATGCTGTACTGATGCTTGACCTAAATACCCTATAGGGTCATTCCAATAACTGTAAGAAAAGGTTTTATGGATTACATATGAAAATATGTGGCTGTATTTGGAGAGCCTCTGAACAAGCTTCAGTGTTGGCTGGAATATAAAGTGTGGACAGCAAGGACATATATTTAAAAACTTAGCATGCCCTTAAAAATCTGGATGGCTGCATTATAAGATAGCCCGCTGGCTCTCCTTTACTGGATCGAATTCATTTTTTTTGTGTCATAATTGATCAAGCTGCGGTAATATCAGAAAAAAAAAATCCTTCAAAGATGACAAAACAGGAAGTTAAGTGCTACCGTGCCTGTCCTGTGGTTATGCTACAGCCAGGCTAGCTTATTCATCTGTTGAACTACCAACTGCCTTACAGGCATCACCTATGGTCAAATAATTTAAATGAAAAAGTATGACATATAAGATGACACGTCAAAAGAGATGCTTCACCTCAGTGAATCCGCCATGCATACACACACACACACACACGCCCTTACACGTGTGTAAAGGGCAAGACTGTAACTTTTCTTATTCTTATTTAAGAAAAATAAAAGTTGACATTATAATCAAACATTTCAACTATTCTGTCATGTGCACGTAAATACACCAGTGACAGAAAACGAAGGCAATACTGAACTGGCATTGGAAGCTTCCGGACTACAGTGAGTGTGTGTGTACTGTGGGTTTTTTTTTCTCAAAAGAAGGCGATAACTATTTAGTAACTGTAAATGTAGAAAATCTTATAACATTCGCTTCATACTTGATTTCACACGACAGAACAAAACGTCACGGAGGCTGTTGGGTTCACTGAAGAAGAAGTCTTCTTCATGGGGTTTTACATATATCGTTCCTGTCCTTGAATGTGTCAGAAAAAAAAGAGCCGATAATGAAACAACAGCACCTCTAGTGCTGAACAAGCCGCTTCAATCTCACATCAAAAAATAATTAATTTTTTACTCCAAATCTAGATAGCGTGTTCCACGCTTCACTCTATACACTGCTTTGCTGCTGGCCTCCGGAGTGAGGTGCTATGTAAACACTTGTTCGTTGTAAATTACACTGACAAAACGAGGTTACTATGTACAATAATGGCGACTGACAGTTTGAGGGGAACTTTATTTTGAAATCCCCACACTGGGAAATTTGGATGGGTTCTGCCGAGCAGTGTTTAAAGTGTGGTCAAGGTATTTATATAGCGTACTGAGGTCTAGCTAGGCTGGGGGGGTCGACAGCTGTCTTGTCTTCACCTCGTGCAACCGAACACACCTCCACACTGATGTGTTCACCCGGCCAAGTGACTCGTCTAACCAACAGTTATGCACAATAGCAATTACTTCTGAGACCGCACAGGCAACCAAGTATTACAACCAGATTAGGAAGCTTTACAGTTTCACCTCCTTCACATAATTCCCTGGGAAAGTCCCGAACTGTTTTGTCCTCTTTGAGGTACCTGTGGGCCAACAAGAAACAGAAACATGTCAGGTTGTGGATGAGGAACAATTACATAAAAGCATGCTTTGTGATTAGGAAAAGGTATAATAATTGCTAATCACGAAAGGCTGATTTTTTTTGGATTTTTTTTATTTTGAGATACTTTATTGACCTCTGTGGGGCAATTCTTCCTCTGCATTTAACCCATCCTAGATGTGTATCTAGGAGCAGGGGGCAGCCGCCGTGCAGCACCCAGGGACCACCTCCAGTTGGTCTTGCCATGCCTTGCTCAGGGGCACAGACAGGAGTACTAACCCTAACATGCATGTCTTTTTGATGGTGGGGGAAACCAGAGCACCCGGAGAAAACCCACCGCAGACACGGGGAGGACATGCGAACTCCACACAGAGGACGACCCCCAAGGTTGGACAACCCCGGGGTTTGAACCCAGGACCTTCTTGCTGTGAGGCGACAGTGCTAACCTCTACGCCACCGTGCCGCCCAATCACATTAATTATTCATATTCATAATTATTCACACATAATCACACTGAGACACACATTGCAATGCACTTTTGTTTTTGTTCAAAAATGAAAACTACTGAGCAATGTTCACCACTTTATATGAACTGTAATTCTAAATATGCTCATTGTACTCATGTAAGCCTGTCCTGTCATTCCGAAAAGAAAGAAAAACAACAACCCATAAATAGATTTATGTGACACAGTGACTACATGTTTAAAGAATCTACTTTTGAGGCACACAGCACATACCAACAAACCAGCCGTCATCACATTTCTCCATGACGCTGACGAGATCGCCCTCCTTCAGCTCCAGCTCATCCTCATTCTGTGGCACATAACTGTACAAAGCCTGGAAACTGAAGCAGGAAAAGAGCAATGCTCAGGAAAACCATCACAGAGGGGACACCGCACCAGTGACCTCACAAAGCTGGAACCCTTTGAAGACATGTAATGTTTATTCTTATGGAATAAGATGAATGGCTGCGAGGAAAACCGGTTACAACGTTGCTATTTTTAAACTCATGATGTCCTTGCACTTCTTAAAAAAAAATACAGTACCATAGAATACCTGTTGCTTTACATAATGCACAGAACTATGTTGACTAGTTGGATATCAAAGCTGTACAAGTCTCAGTGTGATTTACATTACTGTAGCAGAGCTTACAAAACCTAACTGACACCTCCACCAATATGGAGCACAGGGATGACCTAATATGAGGTGAGGTGTAGCGTCTGGATACTCAAGTGCTTTCCATTACATGAGCAGACGGCTTCCCGGTCGGACAGTCATTGTGATATCATTGGCACCTCTTCTTAAATGTAAAAATACTTTACTTTGAAGGGAAACCATTACAATTTTTATTTTTTGGGGGTTTTTCTGCCTTTTTCTCCTAAATTGTACCCATCCAATTACCCCACTCTTTTGAGCTGTCCCGGTCGCTGCACCACCCCCTCTGCTGGTCCAGGGAGGGCTGCAGACTACAACATGCCTCCTCCAATACATGTGGAGTCGCCAGCCGCTTCTTTTCAGCTGACAGTGAGGAGTTTCGCCAGGGGGACGTAGCGCGTGGGAGGACCACGCTATTCCCCCCAGTTCCCCCTCCCCCCTCGAACAGGCACCCCCGACTGAACAGAGGAGGTGCTAGTGCAGCGACCACGACACATACTCACATTTGGCTTCCCACCCGCAGACACAGCCAATTGTGTCTGTAGGGACGCCCAACCAAGCCGGAGGTAACACAGGGATTCGAACTGGCGGTCCCCGTGTTGGTAGGCAACGGAATAGACCACTACGCTACCATCTATGCCGCTATGCTACCATCATAGACGCTCCGCTCTCACCATCACAATTTTCAACATTATCTATCTATACATGTTGTAGGGAAAGAGTCCATTTGCAGCCATAATACTGAACAGTCTACTGTGTCTCTGAAACGTCAACCAACTTCCAAAATTGTTCATGAAAGTGTCTATCAGTGACATCACTGGTGATCAGTCGGTGAATCGTTGTCTTCATATGGCATTCGGCAGCATTTGCAACAACACTTGTAATTAGAGGTGTTATTTACATTTTCTTATACAATCTAGCCTGTTTCAATGTAGCAGCAAACCAGGAAGTAAGGGTTGTAGTTTTCACACTCACAGCTTGTCCACCAATGAATTCAATGGTGAACACTAATGGAGCACTATCCCGTCAACATACATACATACATACGTATATATATATATATATATATATATATAGAGAGAGAGAGAGAGAGAGAGAGAGAGAGAGAGAGAGAGAGAGAGAGAGAGAGAGAATATTGAAAATCATGAATGTTTCCCTTTAAAGAATAGTTTTAACAGGTTTTATAGTTCAGAAGCAGAACCAATGATATAGCATTGAATATCCAGGCTGGAAACCATCTGCTCATTTAATCAAAGGCATCGAGTATACACATAGGCTTATTTCATTCTTATAATCTGTATTTTTTGTTGGAAGTGTCACATTTAAGTTCAGCGAAACAGACAGAAGACTGCTCAGCAGTATGGCTGCTAATGGAGTGTTATCTCTACAACATATAGTATATCGAGGTAATGTTGAAAACTGCGATTATTCCCCTTTAACATGTATAATATGGAAGGAATTTTGACTTCCAAGGAAATGTGTGTTATGCGAGAGTTTTGCAGGTTGGCCTATAGGCTGGACTTGGAATAACTCTAATTAATCTATCGGTTATCTTTCATAGTACTACTCACATTCCACAGCTGAGACGACTTGGCTCCGGGCTGCTGCTGTGGGACTGGGGTTGCTGGGAAATGATGAAAGATTTTTTACTGGGGTGGGGGGCTAGTCTGTGGACAGAGTCATGGGGGTGGGACAAGGTGCTGCAGTACCTCACCGAGGTCTCAGCTATATTCATGATCTCATTACACACCGCCTCCTAGTAGTGACGAACCCCAGAAAGACAGAGTGGCCCCGCCGTGAGGTCCCCAGCAAGGGCCATGGGAAACAAGAAGGGAGGTTGTGGAGAGGGGAGTGAAGAGTTAGGGGATTCAGACAGGAGAGGGGGGGGGGGGAGTCCAGTAAGTAGTGTGGCAGAAAAGGAAGTGATCCATTAAAAAGCCAGGAAAGCCGTGAAAAGAGATGGTGGTACATGGGCCCCAGGTGAGAAGGCATGGAAAAAGCAAGACACCAGAGTGAGTTTATGAAGAGTGTACAGAACATGAAATATTAGCTCACATTTCACAGGACAGTATTCAGCAAAGGCATTCAGAGTCATAGCAAAAGACGACAGGCAACATATCCAAAAAAAAGAACAGTAATCTAATCTCAGGTCGAACAAGGAAAACAAATACAGGTTAGAAGACTTGATGTGAGTTGGATGAAGAGGGTCAAATGAAATGTGAATGATCTTTGACAGTGTTGGGTTAAAGTGTTAAACAGATTGTGAACCCCCACTATCTAAGTTTAAGCAAACTATGTAATTTACATAATTTCTACAACATGGTGGTATTCAAATCGGTATAACCAAACTAAATGGTAACTGTTGCCTTACCGCAAATGAGTTAGCATTGTTGTTATCGTGGATATCAAACAACATGACAGGGCTTCTTGAGGTCGGCCCTTGCAAGTCGCTTTCATTTCTCATCAACTGAAAGGAGAAAGGAAGAAAAATCAGCACCTATGTTTCATAATGAAATCCATTGTTTTGATGTCTATATATATATATACACACACCGTAAAAGGTATATAAATGATATTGATAGTGAAGTGCCTATCATGTTGCGTGTCCGTCTGGTTTTCACCATGGTTGAAACAGTGGTCAACATCAGAAATCTTTGTGATACAGAATAATTCAGGTTAACTTACGATCTTGAATCAACCTCTACCCTCAAACAGCATCCAAAAATCACACGTCTTAGATGGAAATTTGAGCGTTTAACACATGCAATTGTGTGATGAATTATTTGTACACAAACTCCGAGCAATCAAACCCAGGTCACGTCATTGCAGGTACAGTGTCGCTACTCTTTCGATCTCAACTTTTACACAAGACTCAAAGTCTGCCTTAAATTTTGCGTGTTAGTGGAGCACAAACAACAACATGCAGACTTGCAGGCACTAAAACCCTGAACAGTGTAAAGAGCTTCTTCAGTGATTCTGCCTGGATACATCAGGAAGAATTAGGCACTTCATCTGGCTAAGATCAACACCAAGTCAAACTACAGTTAGACACGTCTTCCACATAACTATCAGCTATCCACGAGTATGCTGATGAGCAGCCGTTTAAGGTAATCGTGTTGTGACCCATAGCCCATGTTCCAGCGCGAGCCTCAGATGCAAAAAAAATCACACACCATGCAGCAGATACCTCCGCGGGGCTATTTCGCCAGCTGCCCGGGGCTTCTCGGCCACTGCCCCTGTCTCCCTCTGCTCCTTCCCCCTCTGTCAACTCTCTATCCCCCCTCAACCAGCCCTCCAGCACCGGCCCTCCACAGGGGCTTATGCTGCGGGACAGACGGGGGGAGGGAGGGGAGAGCAGGAAGTCCTCCCCCTGGGGCGGGGTGAAAGTAAGAAAGGGAGTGGCTGAGCTGGGGCGTGGTGGGTACGGCGGGGGCAAGGGTGAGGCCGACGGGGAGGCTGTAGGGGAGGTGAGGTAAGGGCTGCCCATGATGGGAGGAATGGGGCTGGCAGAGAGGGAGGGGGGCAGATATTCCCCCCAGCGGTAGGACACAGTAGGCAGTGGGGGCAGAGGAGGGGTAGGGGCGGCGGGGGGGCTCCCTCCCCCCACAGTGAGGGAGATCCACTCGGAGGAGATGGCGTGCACCTCGGGGGACACGGAGCGGCGGGGGGAGCGAGGGAGGGGCAGAGGGGACGTGGTGAGCCGATTACGGTACAGCTTTTATGGCAACACGGCCATCAAAGGTAGGAGGAGATGGAAGTGAAGAGAGGAGAGGGGGAATGAGAGATAGGAAAAAGGAACAAAAAAGTACAAGGAGGATGAAAAAAACCTCAGTGAGAACAAAAGGATGGTCAAATTAAATGTTCATGGAAGAACAGACAAAATGCGAAAGAATTTTGGAAAAGTTTAAGCGAGAAAGTACAACCCAGTGTGGGTGTATGCCCTTACCTGAGGTGAAGCATTGGTGCTGCGCTGAGGCGAACCGCTGAAGGGAGGATCAGGGTATTCAACTCCATTTTTGACCCGGGGCCGTTTGTGCACTTCTATGTAGGTGACGGGGAAGATGCCTTGGCGGTTGGTGCCTGATATCTTGCCCTCATACCAGTTCTCATCAACTCTGCGAATCAGTGTGATCCTTTCCCCCTGCACATGTATATCAGGTACCACGTAAGCTCACAAGAATATATGGAAAATCACATATCACATACCAGAATATAATAACAATAATAATCATTACATTTATATAGCGCTTTTCTAGACACCCAAAGTGCTTCACATTGAAGGGGGTAACTCATTTCAACCACCACCAATGCGCAGCACCCACCTGGTTGAAGCACGACAGCCATTTTGCACCAGAACACTCACCACACATAAGCTTGAGGTGGAGAGGGAGGGACCATTAAGCCAATTACATGGGGGGATGATTAGCTGACCAGATGGAGAAAGCCAGGTTGGGAATTTTGCCAGGACACCGGGGGAACCCCCTACCCTTTACGATAAGTGCCACGGGATCTTTAATGACCACAGTGAGTCAGGATCTCGGTTTAACATCTCCTCCGAAGGACGGAACATATATATGTTCATAAATATAACATACATATAAGGAAAAAGAGAGAGCAAGAACACCTCTTTCAGCTACGTAACTTACTGTGCCGTATGTGTTTGATATGCCCATAGCATATATCATGTAGGATTGTTCCTACATGCTATATGCTATGGGCGGGCTAAGCTAACTGCTAGCCCATGCAGACTGGCAGTTCCGACAGTCATCCTGGCTGACGTTCGTTCCCTTGGACAGTAATTTTTTTTGTTTAGTTTGGATATATGTTTCAGTTTGGATCTGTGTGTTCTTGTAGTTTTTGGATGTGTTTTTGTGTTTGTGTTGTACTGCTGTGGGCTGGGGGAAATGGCGAAACGACAAATAAAGTGTTCTGAATTCCTGCTGAGAAAAATCCCTATACATGCTTGGTAATACCTTCATGTGAACAAAATAAAGAATGAGAAGTTAATGACATCTTCTATCTGTGCATATGTATCTTTATTCTCTAAAGAAACAAAAAAAACAATCTTTCATTAAAAGGCAATATTCAACTCTTCAGTTTGTAATGGAGTACCTTTCTGAAGGACATCTCCACCACCGTGTCACCGTTGAAGTTGAAGCGAGCGATGGCCTCTCCGTACTCCAAAACTTGTACTGGGGCACTTTTCTTTGGCTGGGCCTTCTCTGTGGGGGGAAGGAGCTGAATAAACACACACAAAAAAAATGTCAAAACAGGCTGTATGTGAGTTTGAGTTCATATTTATTTTCACTGTGACTCACCACACACAATGACCGGATTATGGTGAATTTATGTGTCTAAAAACACACGGAGGTTAGAATAATGACGGATATGTAAATTTATAGTGTGCTTTGTTAAAAACTGATGCCAGTGGGTAGCTGAAATTTCTTAATCATAATATACTGAAAAATATTTTTTTGTCTTCTTGGCAGTTCTATCGAGAGTGATTATCGTGGGTTAAGGAAAACAGAGGCCCTAGAAGTAAAACAGTTGGTTTGGCAAAATACTGCCCACCTCCACGTAGCTTCGGGGGAAAATGCCAACTCTTCCATGATGTTCTCCCTCATACCAGTTTTGATCCACCTGTCGAATGATGTACACGATGTCTCCCTTTTGAAACGGTAACTCCCTGACAAAAGAGGACAAAACATGTTTAAGACAGACTGAATAGTGCATGAAAAACAAAAAAACAAAAGTACTTTAAAATATAAGAATGAAGACGGTGGGGTCAGTTGGAGACCCGGCTATTCCTGGTTTATGTTTTCACCTCCTTGAAACACCAGACGGGTGGGATTTACTGCATCCGTATAGATTTTCAAGCAAGACGTCAATTACATAGAACTATTTCAAGCCATTTCCTGTAATTTTCTCAAGATTCGGGCACTCGCCATTTCATTACATGTGGCAACCCCCACCCATTTGATACTGCAGGAGGTGTGAAACAAACGCCAAGATTCATTTGCGGAAAAAAACTAACCAAGGTTTGCTCGGCTAGCGAGACATGTGCATGCCATCACCTTTAACCTCACATGGATGCTACAGATGCATGCATGATGGCTGCATATGCGGTCTTAAATTTCTCTGAATGTGTCACACAAGTTGTGGCAAACTCTCCTGGCATGCTATGACGTCTTTCACCTACTTTAGAGTCTCTGCTCTGAAGTCGAAGCGAGCCAAGGCTGGAGTTCGCTGCATACACACAAAGAAGAGATTGTTAGACATGATGAGATGAAGCCCATTAACTCTTGAGAGTATTTGTTATCTTTGGCTCAGATAACTCTGAATAATATCAGAATTGCTGTCTGGATTGTGTAACAAAGACCGACTCACCGAAAGTAATCAAGAAGACAAAATACACTTTCAGTAAAACTCTACCTTCCTCTTCCTTTTGTAAACAAAGCACACAATCTCAAACTTTCTCAACCCACATAGTAACTATAAAACATATTTTATCATTTTTTTTTAAATATTTTTGTTTCCGTGCACTCATCCCCTACTGTGAGTCATGCCCTTTCGTTGTCCTTGCTCTTCCAAGAATATTCTAGCAATGACAGGAATGACATGCTTGTGACAGTCTCCCTGCGGAGGCTGTCCGGCAGTGTGCCCAGCTAGTAGCTCCTGTGGTCCAATTAAAGGCGTCATGAAGGTTTGTGAAATGCGAACTTTGGAGGTGTTGCCCTTATAAAATATATTTTTAAAAGTTTGACATAAGATCCTTTTTGACAAGGTATATGTTGCTCTTGTTGATGGACACAGCACTGTTGAATCAGAGTGTCCTGTATCTGTGTCCATGTGTGTTCCAGTGTCGCTTTGCATGGACAACATCCAGGACTTAATGTGTTTAATGTGTGTAAAATGGGTTAAGGCTTGTAAAGCTGCTGACCCAGATGGCATCCTTTCCCGTGTCCTCAAGCCATGTTAGACTCAGCTGTCTCAGGTTTTTACTGACATTTTTGACCTGTCCCTGTCACTGTGTGTGGTTCCACTGTGTTTTAAGAAAACCTCCAATGTGCCCGTACCTAAGAAAACACCCGTTTTTTGTCTTAATGATTACTGCCCTATTATTTTGACCTGTTATTATGAAGTGTCTGGAAAGAGTGGTTATATCATATATAAAATGTAACATTCCTGTAACCATTGACCCACTACAGTTTGCCTACTGTTCCAGTAGATCTGTAGATGATGCCGTCTCACTTGCTCTGCTTTAGTACACCTTGAAAAGAAAAATACCTACTATGTTAGAATGTTGTTTATTGTTTACAGCCCTTTTTTAATACAACTGTGCCATCCAAACTGGTGTTGAAACTCAGACGTCTCGGTCTGAGTGATTCTATCTGTAATTGGCTATTTGATTTCATGACAGGCAGGCCCCAGACTGAGAATAGGTAAAACAGACTCATCCACATTAGTTCTTAGAACAGGCGTACCTCAGGGCTGGTGTCTCAGACCCCTTTTGTACAGTCTGTTTACACACAACTGTGTTGCCAAATATGACAACGGCATCATTAAACTTGCAGGTGACACCACAGTGTTCAGACTAATAAGCAACAGTGATGAGAGGGCCTATAGGAGGGAAGTGGAAGATATAACCATATGGTACCATGATAACGACCGCTCTCTAAATGTCAGTAAGACAAAAGAAATCATTGTTAACTTTAGATAGATCAGAGGAAATCACATTCCTATTTCCATCGATGGTTCATCATTGAAATTGTGGGCAGTTTTAGATTTCTTGGTTTACACATCGCAGATACCCTCACATGGTCTCTCAACACCAATTGCATCCTGAAGAAGGCACAGCAGGGGCTATATTTTCTGAGGTGTCTCAAGAGTTTTGGCACTCATACCAAAACTCTTATGAACTTTTATGGCAGTATCATGGAGTGTGTCTTGACAGGCTGTATCACAGTGTGGTTTGGCAACCTGACAGCTCAGGACTGCAGAATACTGCAAAGGACTGTAAGTAAAGACAGCAGCAAAAATCATCGGCACAGAACTATCACAACTCCATTGTAGTTACACCACTCGCTGCAAAAGGAAAGCCCATAATATCATTAAGGACACCCCGATCATGCTCTGTTCTAGCTCCTTCCGTTTAAAAAACGTTACCCGAGCATCAACTCACACACCACCCGTCTCAGTAATAGTTTCCTCCCACAGGCAGTCAGGTTGCTGAACAGCTGACGCACCCATATTCCATTACATTGTTGTGTTGGCAATTGGCAATTGGGATGGTGTGTCCTTTGTCCTTGTGTCCTTTGTGTTAAGGCAGAGAGAGAGAGCCAGAGCACGAGAATTTCATTGTATTCTACACATGATAATAAAGTTGAACTTGAACTTTGTGTGTGCTCAATCATCCAGTCATCGACTCGTGAAGTTATCATCCACCATCAGTGGGATATTAATGGTAGAGGACTCACGCGACTGCCTTCGCCTGACGGAGGCCATTTGTGTCAAAACATTATATGAAATAAATATGATATGATATATGATATGATATGAAATAAACATGATATGAAATAAAGTAATGCACAAGTGGGACCTTAAAAGCAGTGCACGGGTAATGTTTTTCCTTGCGTCTGATTTGGGTGCCCGGCATGTGTGAAATATTTTGGATGTGCTTTTGTGTTTGGATTTTGTTTAAAGACTGCCAGGAGAGCAGGCAAGCCTCCATAAAGAGAAGGAGAATGCTGATTTATTAGAAACGTGATAAAACCGCCCCTTTCTGCAATTTTCATTCCCGAATCTGTTTTTAAGACCGCTATGTCAGACATTCTCATGGGTACCTGTATCCGCTTTTTTAACAGCTAACATCTGTTATTCATGACTATTGTCGCCATTTTTTTCTTTTTTGTAAATCATTATTTGTTGTTTTTTCACTCTGTTTCTCTCTCTGCTACTGTTGAAGGTTACCTCTTACATTATGACTGCTTATTTGTCTTTTTATTCATTGTACATGCATGTTGTTGCCCATTTTCCTCAAGAAACTAGGGCGCCGTTGTGAATCAGAATCCGATTCTTTAAACATGCCTGGTTAAATAAAGGTTAAATGCAAATAAATGACAATGAAATTCATTGGGATGGCCTCTAAAAGTAGTAACCAGAACATACGTACAAACTCCAGTCAAAAATACACTGGGGTAAATGTAACCCCCTACGCTTTGCCATCTAACACTGCTTTAACCCTCTCTCTGGACACAGAGGAGAAAGCCATCTGTGTATGCAGAAACCCCGCTGACAACCCCGGCTTCCTCCCACCCCCGGACTGACAAAGCATCTGCCATCTCTTTTCTCCAGTGTCTAGTGCTGTGCTGTACCTCAACGCCAGATTTCCTCCTCGCCGTGTTATCTGTGATGTTGAGCAGGTCTCCAAAGCGCTCATTGGTGATGAACTGGTGGTGGGTCGGGACGATGCCCGTGTGTCGCCTGGACGCTGTGTCGGCCTCTTCCTGTTCCCGCTTCAGCCGCCGCTGCTCCTCCAAGATTTTCTGTCAGGAAACCAGGCTGAGCTGTTTGTTTGCCCTACCAGATATGGCTTCTTTTTCTTTTTTTTTCCACTCTCATTTACGTGACACATTCTTTGCCAAATATAATGTATGATGACAGATCATCAGACTATCAGAGCTATTTTATATACATATCCCTCTTCATTAACAATTTTTGGGGGGATTTTTCTCCCGATTGTACTTGGCCAATTACCCCACTCTTCCGAGCCGTCCCGGTCGCTGCTCCACCCGCTGTGCCGATCCAGGGAGGGCTGCAGACTACCACATGCCTCCTCCGATACATGTGGAGTCACCAGCCGCTTCTTTCACCTGACAGCGAGGAGTTTCGCCAGGGGGACGTAGCGCATGGGAGGATCACGCTACTCCCCCCAGTTCTCCCTGCCCCCTGAACAGGCACCCCGACCAGCCAGAGGAGGCGCTAGTGCAACAACTAGGACACATACCCCTATCTGGCTTCCCACCCGCAGACACAGCCAATTGTGCCCGCAGAGACGCCCAACCAAGCCAGACATGAAAACAATTTTAAAGTCTCAGTTCCAAACGTGTTTCTCCTCAGCACAATTAAGTTTGATTGAAGGAAGGTTACCTCTTTATCTCCATGGCGCCTCCTCAACACGTCATCCTGGCTCTCCCCGTGAGCTGGGGATGAGTCAGAATCTAAAGGAAGCAAGAAAGAAAAGAAAAATCACGTTGTGAAGCTTTCTGACTCGGGCTCATGTACTCTTAAAGCAGGTTCTGAAAATAAACTTTTTCCTCCCAAAGAAAGACAATATCGCACACCCCTCGATTTTGATGAATGTAATATTGTAAAGAAAAATGAAACTACTTCAAGCCCACTCACATGCTTGGAATATTCATAATAATTTGTGCAACAAATAAACCATAAGGACACACAACTAAAAAGCCAGATGGACTCATGCATGCACAGAGCAAACGTGGAACAAACAGAATGATTCAATGGGGGTTCATGGAAAAAGAATGAATCAGGAAACCAAACAATGAAACTTTCCTCAGCCAAAAAAGTAAAGGTGACGCCATGGTTTACTGATGCAAATTGACCGACCACAGCATTAAAAATTAACTGTATTAACTACTACATAGCTGCACCATTTAGCTTCCTCCTCACCCCACAACAGTTTACTGTTTTTCCTGGCAAGGCTCATGAGCAACAATTATCAACCTTTCACTCAACTGCTGTCTGTGTGTCAAACAGGGCAGGCACTATGTACCACATGTACAAGAGGCAAGTACCAGCTGCTCCATGAGGAAGCCACAGCAGGAAGCATCTTGTCCCACTATGACATACAAGTCATAGTAATAGATTGGAAGATGGGAGACATGAATAGTCCCCAAAACAGTTAAAAAAAGAAAAGAAAAAAAAAGATGGTAATGCATCACATTGAGAGAGTATATGCAATGCTGTTATATGAACCTACATAAACATTGCAGGTGATTGCTGGAATTTCACTCAGGATTATTCTAACATTCAATTCATTAGGGTTTATGTAGTGGCCCGTATAAGAATATGGTTACAGCACAGTGATGAAATCATCATGCATGAAAAGATATGATGAACGCTATGTCTAACTGTCAGTCATTGTTTGATTCAATTTAGTCTAATTATATGCTTGAGTCTTTACTTACATTATAATATAGTGTTATTAACCTAAAAATGATCGTTGGCCCAATTCATGCTTATGAAGCCTTTAATATTCTTGCATATACCTCAAATCTGATGTTACCAGAAGAGACATACATTACCCAAAGCTGCCTGAATCTCCTACTTTCACTGAAGTGTTTTGGGTTTGTTGGAGGGGAGGAGGAATTTTGTCGAGCAAGATCAAGACCAAAGTCATTCACCATGAAATGGAAGAGCACCAAACACCACACTCAGAGTGAGATGGAGGCTTCATGTCACTTTGTAACACACCACACAGACTACAGATGGAAGGTGGCAGCGTCACTTTGTGGAAACAGAGCGACACGAGGTGAAGATAGAGTCAGGAAAACAATGAGTGACCACAGAGATGGACACGTGTGTAGAAGTGGGCGAGAGGAGGTGACAGTAGTGAGGGTATGGAGATAGCCACCTCTGCGGTGAGCTGCCCATGGCTGCAGCAGGTTTCCATTCGCGTCCAAGCCCTGCCCGTTAGTCAACTGGTCGGTGTGGCTTCCCTCCCAGTTGCAAAGCCTCTCCAGGACCTCCAGGGAGGAGAGGCGCTGGGGGGTGAGAGGCCTGAGCTCAGGAGACACACTGCTGGCCCTCCGGTTCCCCGGTGTCACCTTGGTGGCGGACAAACTTCGCCTTGCCAGGTGGGACTGCAGAGACTTCCGCAACCTAAACGGAGCGGGGCCCATGAGGTGGATGTTTCCAGGGAGGGTAGTCTTCTTCTCCTGAGGGAGCACCTTGTCCTGCTGGGCAGTGGCCTGCTGTCTCTCATGCCTGAGGATGGTGGTGAAGCGGGTGTAGGAGGCTGGGCAGGAGCCTTTACACTTACTGGGTTTGAGGTGAAGGTGATGGTGTAAGTGGTGCAGGTGGTGGTGATGATGATCGTGGTTGATGTTGACGTGTGTGCGGGAGAGCATGACCGATGCTGGGGGGCTTTTTGTCACACCGACTGCTGGGTGGTCCTTTTCCGGGGTGCTCCCATCAAAGCCCTGCTCGATCTCAGTATCAGTGCTAGACGGGGACTCGTCACGTAGAGTGTGGCTGTGCTCTGAGGGAGAGACCATCTCCTCTGTAGTCTCATTGCCTGATGTCGAGGTCTCCTCCCTGGCTGACTTGCCCTCTGTCTCCTGCAGGGAACAGGTATCCATCTTGGCAGGGTCAGCAACCAACAGGGACTCAGCTGACACTGCCAACGCCATGTAGAGGTGGGTGGGGCTGTGGGTGGGACAGGGGCTGTGGTTGGAGTGCAGGGTTGGCAGGGAAGAGGAGCGAGTGGGCACTGGGCAGGAGCGTTGGATGATCATTTCAAATTCACTGACCCGCGACGACACGGCGTCCCGTGGAATGTGTCCTGCCTCATCATCCTCGGACCTTTCATCCTCACAGAAGGTTGCCTTCTCAAAAAGAGAGGCCAGGCTGCGAACGCTGCCGTGGGGGCTGGATCTGACGGAGCTAGGCCGCTGGATGTGATGCATTGTCCTGTATAGGCTGGAAAACTCAGATGTGCTTCTTCTAATTGCAGGGGAGATATTACTGAGGCCGTTTGCACACTGAGGACCACATCGGGACTTAGAGTCTGAATGTTGCCCACTCCCCCTTTCTTCTTCTTCTTCTTCAGTACAGTCTGTGCCACATGTCCCTGTGTACAGATCCTCACAGCTGTGCGCCTTAGGGTGGCTGACAGGCCTAACTCTGCTCTCCTGAGTGTCACCACTAGGGGGCAGCATCTTGGGTTTGAACTTAGAGGGGAGGATTTGGGGTATACAGGCTTTGGCAGCTGATAGGGGCTTCTTACCCTTACACTGGTTAACTATTGCATTACTGGCAAGAACTGATCGACTATTTACAGAGGAGCAAGGGGCAATTATATAGCCATTCCCACCTTTATAATCCACTGGCAAGCATGCAGGACAACAGAATAAACAACATATTAGATTACAATGGTCACAGGTTTCCACACGTACACACTAAAACACAGTGTCAGACACATTTCTAAAGTTAAGTGCAATCTCTCGTCATTGATGAGAAGAGGAAGCAGACTTGATGCGATGCACATCAAGTAATAGATGAGCTGTTATCGTTAAAGCATGGCATTACAGCATATTACGATGTATAATGCTTTGTAAGAGATGGAACGGGTTAAGTACTACTGCTCTTGCCAATGTGTTATTAAGTGAAAACAGCACTCTAAAAGCTTGCTATATGGTCAATAGATCAAGAGCACTGTAAGCAGCAACATAAAAGTGGAACGTTAAGGGTCAAGAGGGCAATATGCCATGGAATGTCACATGATGCCGGAGGTCAGGTAAAAGGTCAACTGTAGATACAATTTTGGGTAAGAATACCAAACATGTCTTGCAGTATTTGCATATTTCTGAAACAAACAATGTAAAAAAACAAAAACAAAAACAAATCTTCCCCATTTAATATGTTTCTCTACCTTCTAGTTTTACTGCTTATCTCCCCCTTCCTTCCATCACCTCTCCACCAACTCACACACTAGGTCTCACCTTGAGATCCTGCAATTTATAATCAGGAATCAGGAAACTTTATTTGTCATTTCATTTCATGCACTTGCATACATGAAACGAAATGACATCTCATTATTGTTATTATTGATTGTTTTTATAATTATTGTTATATTATTAATTATTATTATTATTATATTATCATTATTTACGCTATTTATTTAATTATTATTTTCCATTATTATTGAGTTTTATTAGCATCATCATTATTTACGTTATATTATCATTATTTATGTTATCTATTTATATTATTATTTTCCATCATTATTATTGATTATATTATCATCATTATTATTATTACATTATCATTATTTATTTATATTATTATTGATTATTATTATTATCATTATTGTCATTATTATTTTATTATTATTATTGAGGAAAATAATATTTTCCTCAGCTCTATATATAGAACTTAGGGGAGCATCTGCAGTGATGAATGGCCTGTGAGTCTGCTGCTACTCTATCACTCCCCCAGGCTGTGGCTAAATAATATTGTTGCCTCAGTCAACTTGCCAGGGTAAATACCGGTTAAAATAATCACTGAGGACAACTAGTGTGGAGACGTCCTAGTACAGCGAAGTGCTAGTCGTGCAGTTCCTTGTTATGGTATGTGAGTGACAACATGACAGATAGAACCAGGAAATGACACATCACTTTCACAGACCGCAAGCCACTGTTGATGTGTGAGTGGTCTATTTGTCTGTCATACGTAGGTATCTGAGAAAAGCACACGCTGAGAAAACGATTTTGATTTTTATAGTATATCCACATAGCTGTGTCTAGTTTTTTTTTTTTTAAGACAAGAGTTACCACTAAAAGGCCCTCAAGGAGGTTTAGTTCTTTGCAACACAAAGTCTTATTTTGGCTTTTCGCTTCATGTGCACACAAGACACACACATGATGAAGTTTTGGTCTGCGGCGGTTAATTCTGGGCGCTGGTCTGCCGTTCGGTTTGCGTGCGTAATGAACCAGTAAGCGGGTTGAAGCGTCAGGTCGGTGCCCTTGGCAGGAGGTTGCCTAATGAGGGAGCACGCTAGTCAGTTGACTTTGCTCAGGACTCAGACGGATAAATCCGTGTATTTTAGTTTAAACACTTTTACGAGGTAGAGCCACGGGTCAAGATCTTACAAGTTAAAACGCCACCTAACTTTAGTCTTTTCGAAGAAATCAGAATATGTTAATCTAGTAGTTAAATGAATAGTTTTTAGGGAAACGCACACCATTTTGTGGCAAGAGCTCTCTCTTAATGGCTTTGTTCAACAGCAAGTTTCCTTGTGTACCCCCCCCTCCGGTAGTATGGGGAGTATTAAGGGGTAACATCACCCGTTTGCCCGGTATGTACCTTCCTTTCTCCTTCTTCCCCCTCCCCTCCTCTCCTTTCCCAGCGTGTCTTCCCCCGATCATGTGCGCAGGCATTCCATCCTCTAACCTCGCACTGACAGCTGACTTCCTCATGCCTGCCCACCCTCCGCGGCCCTCCTGTTTATCTCACCCCTGCCTGACCAGGCTGTGAAAAGCAGATCCCTGTTTATCTCTGCCATTCCTCCCCATCCGTCCCCGCTCTGGACCTCAGCTCCCTGGCTTTACAACACTCTGGAAACTTGCCCTAAGTCTGCCTAATGACTGCCGGCTCAAAAAAAAAAAAACAGAGCAGGAAGGGGGGAAAATCCCAAAGGTTGGACTCCGTTGATTTAGCAAGACAACTTCGCCCTCACCGTGACTATTTCAAAGCAGATGGCCCATACATATTTGATGAAAACATCCATAGCATCGATTAAAGAAAAAGAAAAAAAAGTAAGTAATAAAGGAAAAACAAAACGGCTGGGTGAATGAATACTGCGAAGTGATTGACCACTGCTGTGATAACCTGGAGCGAAGAGAACGTGTGGATTCCAACAGGCGGTTAAAAGGAAACACATGTATCCCTAACACTTACAACGCTGTCTGCAGCTCAGTGCTTCTGCCTCAGTAATAAAGGCCTTTTCATGGCTCAGCTTTCGCCATCCAAATACAAATAAACATACGCACACACACACACACACACACACACACACACACACACACACACTGAGCTGCCATTTTATGGGCAACATGTGTAGGGGGGACTGGAATCCTACCTTTGGAGGAGGATGAACTGGCGTGGCGCTTGTTGAGGGCTCGTAGACCTTGCAGGGGAATGTCGCCGCCCTCCAGGACACTCTTGTAAACATGGCGGTCGCATTCTGGAGCCACAGGCTCGCTAGCTGATGACCCGCTGTCCTTCTCCACCTCGCTGTGTCCGGACTTACAGGAGGAACTAGGCAGTAAAGAGAGGAAGATGAAGAGCGGGCTCTCATTATGCCGCTAACAACACCCTGTCTAATATAGCATTAATACTTCTGTGGAAATTAGGGGAGCACATTTTGGGCATGGTAATGAGCTGCTATATGGTTCTTGTTTCATTTATCCCGGGGCAGTCTCCATGCGGACGGGTGCAAGAGCAAACTAAGACAGAAAAGGATGTTTATATTGAGTAATGTGAGGGATTTTGAGATATGGTTAAGGCACCGACCGGCTATGTATCTTGGCATTTCTAAAAATATTCTCTGTGCATTCCAGCATGGTGCATCAGCCACTGCTGTGCACCTGCAGATCTCTCAGGTTCAACACTTAAAAGTGCACCACATTTCTGCTGCTCTACTTTTGCTGGCAGGTATTGTCATCAAAAGTGATTTGTGTTGAAAAACTGAAATTTGCAATATAATCATGAATAGAAGTGAAAAAAAAAAGAAACAAGACATTTTTTCCTATGAGTAGGGCGAGTAATTGTGGGAGTAAAGCGTGTTTTGCCTTCGCTGTGCTGCCAAGAAACGATTTTACAAGTTGGAGCAAATTTATGGGCGCACTACTTTCCGTATTGCCTCCTTCAACAAGAACCCCTTTCATAACGTGCAAAAAAAACAAAACCCAGTCTCTGGACAGCGCTCGTGTTTTTTCAGGGTTACATTTAAGAATGAGAATATATACTACACAGGAAATCTAAAAGGAGACGTGCAATGTCGGATGCTCTCCTGGGAGGACCTCGGGAGGATAAACAAACACGCTGCGAAGTGTGCGCTACCAGAAACGAGGGCCCAGAGGAGGTGGCGCGTCGACTGCAGTTGAACCAAATCAGCGGAGTGTCGCGAAGTTATCGTTATTTAAAGGGCGTCATTGTGGGGCTGCATACTGAAGGGTTTTGCACTCCATCCTGTCAGCTACATTGAATTATTGACTTGGACACGGACGAGTGTGCACCAACACTGGACGTCATTTATAACTCAAACACATAACACTTGGCGTAACGCTGAGCTACAGATCGTTATGTAATTCATTTATTCGTTCGCGGCAGGGGCGTGTACTTCTGTAGCATCATTTTACAACAAAGTGCTGCTACCTCCACCAGGAAGTAGTCGTTTTCCTTTTCTGGGAGATCTTTAAAAAAAACAAAAACAAAACAAAATACCAACTTGCCCCCCTAAACATCTGTGGCTTTGAAGGAAGCCAGATTAAGGACATTATGGTCCTTCCTCTGAACCATCTGGAGGAGGGAACTGCTTTATTGTTGAAAAACTGAAATATTGGGGCATGCACCTCTCTGGCGGAAAAAACAAAAACCGAGTAAAAAAAAAAGAAAGAAGAAGAAGAAGTAAGGGATACTCATCTAGATGCTCTGGCAGGGAACATCTGCGCCTTGGCTCTGGTCGCCCCGATACTTAAGAGTGAACCGTAGTTATATATAGATTTGACCTCTAATTCTGACCCTCTGTGAACTAAACAACAAATTGATCAAATGATATTTGACGATTAGATATCCGCTCCCAGATGTTTGCGGCGCTCAGACCTGTGATTATTTTAGCAGATGGACAGTTCTTGGCACGGATGCAAGGGGAGAACTTTTTTTCTTCTTCTTCTTCTCTCTCGAGCTGAAGCACAACCTCGGCCTCGAATTCCTTACATTTCATTACATAAACAAAAAAAAAAAGGGAACCCATAACTCTCCGCTGACAAAAACAAGACCATAAATCTCTCCCGACGAATGCCAGATCAAAGGGCCTTGTGCGTCTGGCGGCCAAACACCCTCTTTCATTATGCTACCGTTGTATAGATCCCACATACACATACACACACACACACACAACCGTGCAGAGGGAGATAACGGTTTTTGAGTCGCGCGGCAGCGAGAAGCGCAGTCGGGGTTCCCTCTATCCTCGCGGCATCCGGGTTTAAGTCTGGGGTTACCGGCTTTAAATAAACGACCGCATAGTAGCCATACTATCACCCCACGTCCCGAAAGAAGCCCCAAATTGCAGGCAGGAGACACGCTGTTCGGCCCCGCGTTGTGTGTGTGTGTGTTTTAACGGGAACTCCTCAGGAAGCAGGAGTCCCTCTGCAAGGCAGGCTGGCTTTCGCACGGTGCAGAAACGTCTCAGTGACACTCAGCGTAACGTGCCTTAAATATCAATAAGAGCGGGTATTCTGGCGGGCGGCGGGCGAGACCGGAGCAGCGGGGTATCAACACAGGGAAGAAGAGCGTGGACTTACTACGGCTGGAGGTCGGAGGCTGTTTCCAGGGGGCTGAAAGAGGGGGCACTCTGCAACAAACCAAACAAAGAAGTCATTGATAGATCCACGGGAAGCTCTCCTCCAGCTAGAACAGAAGCAGGGACATTAGCTCTGCTCAGACTCTCCCTTCTCTTTCTCCCCCTTTCGCTCCTCTCGTCTGGGCTCGCTGTCTCTCCGGTCTCCTGGACTCCTCGCTTTTCTGGACCAGGCTTGGCACGGGGCAGTAAGCGTGTGTTTTGGCGTGCATGCAAGTTGGAGAAAACAAGCGGCAGTAAAGAGGGTGGAGGGGGGTGGTTGGGTGGGCGTGTATCGGTCAGGGGGCGCCCATGTGGGGAGGGGGCTGTCACATGCTCAGCCAATGGGATGCTGTCTCCTGGTGAAACCATCTCTTTTGTCTGGTATTGAGTCACTCTCATTATCACTGGAGCAGACCAGGGGACAATTAACCAGCTGGTGGTGCAAGCAGGCCAAATTACACACACACACACACACACACACCGACACACACGCACAAACACACACGCACACATGCACATAAACAATGGTTTATATAAGTTTATATTCGCATCAACACTTTTTTTTTTAAATAGAGTCGTACCAACACAAAACACAACTACACAACGAAAACACAAACACAAAGTGCAACAGACATCAAGTACAACGAAACGACGGCTACGAGGTGAGTGAATTAATGTTTTAAAGACCGTGAGAGGAAACGGGGCTGTTAACTCGGGGACAGATACTCACCCCAAAACACACACACAGATAGGTCATTTGATGAGGGGGGGGGGGCGCCCGCCATCATTCTGAATGGTTTAAAGCCCACTAATTTTAGCCCACTGTTTCTGTTGCTTCCCTCTATCCGTACGTCACAGGCGGCAAAAAATAACACACATGACACGGGAGCTATGAATAAAAAAGCACAAGTGTTGTTTGCAAATACGATTGCACAATCCCATCCCAGCCAGCCTGGCCCTGTTGCTAATGCCACATCCACCCCCACCCCAACCCCCGCCCGCCCCCGCGGCGTAGCCGAGCCTCCGCTTTCCAAACCCGTCCCGAGCAGATGACCAGACAAGGAGTAGTAGCCTGCTCGGTTGCCCCGGCGTGCCTTTCTGGTTAGTTGCCGGGGGGGGGGGGAGGCTCGTTAGTAACCTCTCGAAACGAATACCTACCTTTATAAGAACAGAGTATCAGCCTGGCAAGTCTATAGTCTGGTCTATTTATAGAGCCAAATTTTCCCTGTGCCTTCAGCCCCTGAGAACACGCCAGTGCCACGGAATAATCTGTGCCGCCACGTCTTGTCCCCTGACCCCCCCACCCACCCACCCAACCCACCCCCCGGACTCTGATCCCCCCGCCCTATCTCAACAGTGGGATAAGAGAGTGTCTCCTGATACATAGCGGCGGGTAATTGGGCTTACAGATGCAGCGCTGATGGAAACTAAACAGGAAGCGAGCGTGGAAGATTTATCTGAACCAAAGAGATGGAATATTAACGTGATTATTTACATGACGTTCTGGTGAGGTCTAAGTAGTGTGTGTGTGTGTGTGTGTGAGATAGACATACTCAGTAGGAAATGGGTCAACACAGTTCCCACCCCACATTGATTGCAAAACTGACGTTACACAAACATTTCTCATTTCTTAGAGGTGTTTATATAACTGTCGAGTCCAGGCCATGAAATGACGGACACTTGACAACGACTGACAGAAAAAAAGATAAGAAATGGAAGACAGTGCAGTCTGGGTAGCATATCGGTCTATTCTGCTGCCTACCAACATAGGGATCACCGGTTCAAATCCCTGTGGTACCTCCGGCATGGTCGGGCGTCCCTCCAAGACACAATTGACCTTGTCAGCGGGTGGGAAGCCGGATGTGGGTGTCCGTCCTGGTCGCTGCACTAGCGCCTCCTCTGGTCAGTCGGTGCGCTTGTTTGGGGGGAAGGGGGAAAAGGGGGAATAGCGTGATCCTCCCACGCACTACGTTCCCCCGGGCGAAACTCCTCACTGTCAGGTGAAAAGAAGCGGCTGGCAACTCCACATGTATCAGAGGAGGCATGTGGTAGTCTGCAGCCCTCCCCGGATCAGCAGAGGGGGTGGAGCAGTGACTGGGAAGGCTCAGAAGAGTGGGTAGTTGGCCAAAATGCAATTGGGGAGAAAAAGGGGGGAAAAATTCCAAAAAAGAAATGGAAGACAGTGAAACAATGTTCCGGAAGGTTAACTAATTAGATAAAAGCACGTGTAATGTCTGAAATCGCCTGCTAACTGCATTAGATAAATGAAGCTGTATAAGGACATGACTTTAAGCACCGTTGGTTCATCTCCCTTGATGAGTCACAGGGGACACACATGACAATACGTGCTGCACAAACTGAAATGCCTGTTTCCAAACAGGTGTGGCCAATAACTCAGAGGTTGGCTTCCCGTGCACGTCTTTCAAATTCAAAATAGTAATGATGAGTAGATTGCGGTAACATGAATCGCATTCTTTCCAACATCTTCCTCGTGCTGATATGTTCTCATCAAAACAAACAGCTCTCCGTGCAGGAAGGGCCTGTTGTAGCCCCCCCAACCCCACTTCATCTCACCCTAAATGCTTATATGTAAAGGTTAAGTGTATAACCGAGGTAAAATATGATTGCACAATGAGCTGGCAGGCTTAAGTGTTACTTATGGGAGGAATATATAAGGTTGGGTTGGTGGGGGGGGGGTGGGGGTCTTGGTTGCTATTCATATGACTCAGTGCTGAGACAGGGTGGAATCAGCCCCCTTGTCAGCATATGCGAGACAGATGGAGTCACTCAGTCGGACATGGGAGTAGGAGACCAAAATGCTCTTCGTCACCATAACTATGTATGGAATTCCATCTGCAACCAGCCATGAATGTCCAGAAGGGCCAACACTACAAACCCACTGCTACTATATGGATTTCCGTGGTCCCCTTTAGTCGGTAAAATTTTTGAAGGAACAAACAATGGGATCTCAATTTAACCGCTTTCATTTCGTTAATTCGTTTTAATTTTTTTCCCCAGAATGTGTTCGGCCGAAACCGTCTAATTTGTAGCGGAAAACCCCAAGTGGACATGTTTTATAGGGGGGGTCTATCCCACCCATCCAAAAAATAACTAGTAAAAAATTAGCCTTATGGTTTCTATGTTCCCTCTGCTCACCGTCCATCCAAGAGATCAAATAACTTTCAATAATGTTTTGGAATAATCCTCCGGCCTCCACAGTGTATTGTTTGTCATTTATCAGATCAGGGGCTAACCTGGGCAGAGCCTTTAAGGACCGGCTATTACTTCACTCGCAAGTCACGAAAATCTTTGGGGGCTTCAGTCTGTGTCACCTTTGGTCCCTCTGACTGAGAGCAGATATGTCAATCAAACACCAATGAGCCAGTGTGTCTGGCTGAGACTTAAGGTCAAATACTCCACATACCAGGTGCAGCTTTGGAAGTGACTTTGACATTAAACGGGAGCCAGTGATCAAACCCAGGTCATCTGGAAACCATCCAAATGCCCCAGAAATATACCGATCCAAGACGTGGCTGTCTCTGGCATAAGTAGCCCTTTCTCTTTATGGTCTACCATAACCTGGAGCTGCAGGCGTTTGAGTCAGACGTCTCTGTCCATGCATGCCCTTGTGACTCAACAAGAGAGAAGAAGCCTGGGAGCAAGAGACTCCTCTTCTCTTGTGTTCAGCTGATGCTAGGATATGACCCCATGTAGTGAGCAGTGCCGCCTCCTGTGATCCCGGGTGTGGTGTTCTGGACAGAGACACCAGAAGTCAGCACTGACTGACAGACGGCAAAGAGATGGACATCTGTTTGTGGGCAGCCAGTGGCCATATTTGTCTGGTGCCAACTAAGGCCCCGAGGCATGGATCTGTCAGGATCATGTAAACTTAACTTCAACTGACTCATCTATAACCGCATGCCCTCAACCCATTGGATTTCTTGGGTAAATATACCAAACAGACAGACAGGCAGACAAAGTGACGGACAGACAGACAGGAATGACTATTTCAGGGCCTAAGATTAGCATGGAGCCTAATGCTTTTGTCAACTCTAGAGCCTCCGAGTCAAGAATGACTTCTGGGTGAATAACCCTGTCCGGTCATATGACATGACAGTTATAACATGTATTCTGGATTTGGAAAAAAAACAAACAAACAAAAAGATGAGTTTAAGACTTGGAAGAATGGTTATGCCACCAGGTACCCCAGAAGCATGTTCCTCAGAGAGACAGTACAAAGAACACCTATTTCTCGGTAACAGCGGCTATGTATGACAGGGTAATTCTGCTTTATTGGCCAACCAGCCTGAACCACAACAAGATCACCTCATCACCATCGTGTATTAAATGTGAACTATCGAACACACGCTGGGCAAAGCTCGTAACTGCTGCGTGTTAATGGGATTTTCTGCTTTCAATGCAATCTTGTCTTAGTCACAAGAAAAGTCTTCACAGGTACAAACAAATTGCGAAGAGATACTTTTGGAGGGAATAAAAAACAAACAAACACCACCACAAGATGTACTTGAGGACTAAAACGTTCCAGAAGATATGACGTCCTGATGAGCAATGACAGAATGACACCAAGTGCATCTGTAAGAATGTTTTGCTCCTATCAGCCTTCCCACTATCTATCATTCTGATACGAAGTAAAATAATGCAACGCAAAAAATGTGGAGAAAACACAACTGATGGGGGCATCCGGGTGGTGTGGCTGTCTATTTCCTTGCCTACCAACATGGGCATCGCCAGTTCGAATCCCTGTGTTACCTCCTCGAGCGTCCCTACAGACACAATTGGCTGTGTCTGCGGGCGGGAACCCGGATGTGGGTATGTGTCCTAGTCGCTGCACTAGCGCCTCCTCTGGTCAGTCGGGGTGCCTGTTTGGGGGGCTGGGGGAAAAGCGTGATCCTCCCACGTGTTACGTCCCCCTGGTGAAACTCCTCACTGTCAGGTGAAAAGAAGCGGCTGGCGACTCCACATGTATCGGAGGAGGCATGTGGTAGTCTGCAGCCCTCCCCGGATCGGCAGAGGGGGTGGAGCAGCAACCAGGACGGCTCGGAAGAGTGGGGTAATTGGCCAAGTATCATTGGGGATGAAAAAGGGGGAAAATCCAAAAAACAAAAAACAAAAAAACCCCACCACTGATCAATCTATTGATCAGCGTGTTGATCAACTCAGAATCCAGTATACAGAATATTTTTCGGCATACCTTTGTTGCTAAAACTGGGAGGAGAAGATGTCTTTGTAGGACACATACAAGGGAAACTGGGAGTAGGAGCCTTTATGGACAGACGCGTTATTTACACGTGGATGTTATCACATGCAGTACAACACAATATATAATACACTGTCGCTTTAAAGACAGTGACGACTTACCGCTTTCCCAAACTCCATCTCTGAAAAGAATTTATACCAAGGCTCATTCTCTAAATCTACATCTTCTGGACTTACATCCTGAGTCTAGGGGGGCATGGCAACAAGGAGAGGAGGAGAAAGACAGAGAGAAGACATTTCAGACAGGACAGCATATAAACACAAGGCCAATGAGGATATGACACATTCTTGATGGAGACAACGTTCCCAACACCATACACAATCAGCATGAGCGTTCTCACTACGTAGCACTAAATAGATGCCTTAGAGGTAGGTGTCTTCACCACCAGTAGAAATGTAGGTAAAAAAAACAGCAAATACAGAATATGCATAGTAATATTTTAGTTTGAAATAACAGCCTTTGTAAGAAAGTTTTTTTTAAAATATATTTTGATAGGTCCTCCGTTGAAAATATTGGGAGTCTGGGTGGCGTGGCGGTGGATTCCGCTGCCTAACCAACATGGGGATCTCTGGTTCGAGTTCCCGTGTTACTTCCGGCTTGGTTGGGCGTCCCTACAGACACAATTGGCCACATCTGCGGGTGGGAAGCCGGATGTGGGTATGTGTCCCGTTCGCTGCACTAGCGCCTCCTCTGGTTGGTTGGGGCGCCTGTTTGGGGCGGGGGGGGGACTGGGGGGAATAACGTGATCCTCCCACATGCTACGTCCCCCTGGCGAAACTCCAGGTGAAAAGAAGTGGCTGGCGACTCCACATGTGTCGGAGGAGGCATGTGGTAGTCTGCAGCCCTCCCCGGATCAGCAGATGGGGTGGAGCAGCGACCGGGACGGCTCGGAAGAGTGGGGTAATTGGCCAAGTACAATTGGAGAGAAAAGGGGGGAAAACAAATCCAAAAAAAAAATAAAAGATTGAAAATATTTTGAAGCAGCACAGCGCAAATAAAATTAACTGGATAAATTAATATAAAAAAATACGCACATATATATATATATATATAATACTATATAAATATATATATATATATATAATATTAAATATTATATACATTTAAAATATAATATAATATATACTATAAAATAAAATGTAATAGGTGAGGGATTGGCCAGAAGATGATGGACTCGAGGACTGGGTATTGAATCTACGGCCGTGTGCGGCGACAGCGGTTCCCAGGCAGGAACTTTCTCTGGCAACCCACTGTATTTTTTCCCAGCGTGACAAGACTAGAAGGGCTTAAAACCTCTGACAGCCTGGCGTAGCCGAGCATCAGACAAATAATTACATAATCAGCTGACTGCATATTCGCCATACCGAACACACCGTGTCCTCCATTATGAATCGGGAACATTTAGGGAAAAAAAAAAAAGGAGAAAAATGGAGATGCAACATTTTCATGGTTTCCTTCAGGGATTACATTTAGGATCTGCTGGTAACTCCGCCTAGAGTCTACGGACAGCATGATTATCTAGACGGCAAAGCTAATCATTACACAGCTCTCAAGGACATGAAACAACGCTGCATAGTTTGATTGCACACAAAATGTATACGCTTTGGGTAGAGAGTACTGCACATCCTCTAAAGCCAAATATACAGAATCCATCCTGCTTGTGTATCGTGATCCTCTCACACCGAGCCGATTCAGCCCAATAACCTTAAGTTGAACAGAGGAAGACAATGGCTACCCTTGTAAGTGATACCCCCCCCCCTGCTGCCAACTAGGATCATCTGTCACGGCAATAGGACACCCTTCAGGAATGTTGTGCACATGGATGTTCAGGCTGCAAATACATCGTTGCCTGAGCTGCTTTAAGAGCTGTAAGTGAGGCTGCCACCCAAGAGCTTGTAAAGGAGGAGGAGGTGGTGGTGGTGGTGGTGGTGGTGGTGGGGAGACAGCTTACATAGCATGCACAGAGACACCGCACAGTCAAACACAAGGCACGGTGATGGCAGCGGGCTAGCATACCGTTTTCTCCAGCTTCAGCACCGACGATTTTCCTGGCTCGTATTCAAAGATGCTCTTGGGCTCGGCGCGGTACTTCCTGGTGTCTACCTTTCTATCCGGGGGCACCCACTCGTTCCTGTGAAAAGGGGGTGGGGTTGGGGGGGGAGGGTGTAAAGGAGCCAATCCTTATCAAGTGGTCTCCATGGCAACCTGCATGGGCTAGATTTTTATTTTTTTTAATGTTTTTTTTTTGAGCCGACGTCCTCCTCGTTATTGCAACTCCTCCATATAACCCTCCGCCTCCTGCCCCTCCTTCTCTTTCTATTCGGATGTCATGGCACAGTACAGCCAGTGATGAAGACTAACCGAATATAAAGACAATGAAGCGGAGAATAGCTGATGGGCAATCAAAGGCATCGTTACAGCTGTATGCATGTAACGAAAAGTGAAATAAAATGAAACGGAAGAAATCCCGGTTGTAAATAAATAAGAAGCCGACGTCTGCAAGCTTAATAAGAGTCAAACATTTATATAGCTCACAGACAAGCAGTCTTATTCACATTATAATAGTTTGTAACGGGAACATTCACATTAAATTTTTAACATTTATATTATGTTAATTACATATTATTATCATCATATATAATATATATTAAAATTAAATTATGTATTACATACATACATACATACATACATACATACATACATACGTATGTATATATGTGTGTATGTGTGTATATATGTGTGTGTGTACATATACATACACATATACACACACACACACACACACACACACACACACACACATATATATATATATATATATATATATATATATATATATATATAATTTCTGTTACAAGGTTGTGATAATATAATTTACAACTAATTGGGTTTGATTTGTAATCAACTGAGAAGCGAACTGACACATAGAGTGTGAAACTGAGGTGGAAATATTCAAACCATTTTCTTTCCAAAATTAAGAAATGATAAGTTATTGCTGGTAGTAAACATATGATACCTCTTTAGAAAAAAATCTGGCTTTCGTGCCGATATCCATGAATCCGATGACCGAATATTACTGCAGATATTTATGAGAGACAAACATTAGGGAGCATTTTCTGGCAAGGGATGAAAAGTGTTTTGGAATGTGCCCCTTCATCCATAAACACCAGGAGCAGAGGAAAGTACCCCCCCCCCGGCACATGTCATCCACAGCTTTGATGAGCAGCAGGTTTATCCTCTGTCACCTGTCTTCCTTCATCACTCATTTCTGCACGTCTCACACATGAGTGGAGAATGGATGTTCTTAAGGGGTGTGGGAAGATGGCGGCGGGACCTCACCTTTGCAGCGGCTTCACCCAGTACCGAATGTGCAGTGTCCTTGTCCATGTCTACGTCTAAGTTTGTGTCATAATGTAGCGTTTTTATTTTGAGCTTCATTATTTTTGGTCTTCTTTTGATGGCTGGGAGAGCTGGCGCTGGATCGGCTGACAGAGCTTGGTCTGCTGCGTCCTCTGGGCCCAGGGACCACGGCCCTGCTCGGAGCTGCGCCCGAGAGGAAACACCGAGGCGGTCTGGTGGCGGCCTCGCCTAGCACCGACTGTGCAGTGTTTTTGTGTGCGTCTGCATTTGTGTCGTCGTGTGGAGTGCGGGCGAGGTGTGTCGAAGGTGTCTGGCCGGGACAGCTGGCATTGGATCGGCTGAGGGAGCCTGGTCTGCTGCGTTCGGTGGGCCCAAGGACCATGGCCCTGTCTGGAGCTGCGCCCGAAGAGGAAGCACCGAGGGTGGTCTGATAGGACGTGGAAGCGGGGCAGGCTAAGCTAATTGCTAGCCCATGCAGGCCTCCGACAGTCATCCTGGCATGGCGTTCGCTCTCTGGACAGTGGAATTTTTGGACTGTGTTGCACTGAATGGACTGTGTTGTTAACTGTGCTTCTTCTTCTTTCTTTTTTTTTACTTTGTTCTCTCTGTTTTTGTGTGTTTTTGGTGGTGTCCTTTCTGGACATTTTGGATGTGTTTTCATCTTTTGTGTTGCACTGCTGTGGGCTGGGTGAAACGACATTTTGTCATGATACATGATAGAAATTGTTCCTGATCCCTGATTCTTTGTCAGCACCGACATCCGTGTGAAGGGAAAGCGATGGTGTCCGGTCACATCGTTATGAAAAGCGGTGGATTGTTGGAGGTCATGGCAGTGGACATCAGCGGGAACGAGGTACTCTCATATTCACGTCAGGGATAAGGAATGATTTATCTACTCTGCTGTGTGCTGCACAACACACATGAGCCACAATACTGTACTAAGCCCTGACACATAGGTAAATAATGACAAACCATGGGGATCAATGTGGAGCAATAGCCAATGGGGGACACTGACCTTTTGGCAGAGGGTTTGAGGGAGGAGGATCGTGTTGGCACTGGCATCGTCTGACTTCTCAAGTCAACCTCAGCAGCACTTCTTGAACGTGGGACTCCCTTTGCTGAAAAATGGGCACATAAATATCAATAGGAGGACATTCAAATGTCCTAACATGCTCACAGAAGTCTTGTAATGTCTCTGAAGTAATTCTGGATCACGTTAACTTCAGCTTTTCTTTTGAAAAGTGAACTCTGACTTGGATGTGCCAAACTCACCATCTTCTAAATAACCAAACGAGGAGGGACAATCATCTGAAAGAGGCCCAGAAAAGAATCATAAATTGTTAATAACATCTTAATATCCTGACATCTTCCATTCGTCTGCCAACACAGAGAACGTTATTGGATTTAAGAGCAGTGAAAAACATTGTGTCTTTCATTTATACCACCGCTCACATTTCATCAGAGCAGTCATTACTGTCTGCATCACCAAACAAACCCCAAAGTGTGTGTCAGAGCACTCTGCAGGGAGCATTACTGCACTATAAACAGAGCTGCACACTCCAGTTAGCATCGCTATTCCTAATAAATAATGTACTATGGGAAAAGGCAACGTAGCCTGGGGAAAAGTCTCACAAGTGTGGATAAAACATCTTTTTTTCAAGGACGGGACAAAGTGCAGGACCGTTATATAAGTCCACATGAACGCTAATTATGTCAAGTCGAAAATGGAACCAACTAAATAAAATTAATTAAATAAAATAAATAATGATATAAATAGATCTAGATAAATATAAATAATACAAATATTAAATAATAAAATACATTAATTAATGAAAAAAAATCAAATTGAATTAGTGAACTAACATTCACTGAAAGACATAGCTTATACACACGATATATTTAATGGCAAACTAATTAATATGCTAAGCACTTTGGGTGTCTAGAAAAGCGCTATATAAATGTACTGATTATTATTATTACTATTACATGCAAACACAAATGAGCGTCACTAGTGTGAATGGTGTAGATGGAGCGCTTGGTCGTTGAAATCAATGAGACTGCAGCAGCATCTAGTGGTCAAAGCGCCACACTACATGTGAGAGCTCAACGCAGCAGCACAGCTGGCAAATTGATCAATACGTTCTATGATAAAGCTGTTAAAAATTAGCACGCAGCCATCACTAACCGTGTATTTCATTGAGCAGCTGATTGTATATGCTCATATTAGATGGCAGGCATCAGAAGGAACAGTTAGTAAGTGGCCAAGTTGGCGAGTTCTGCTGAACATGGATTCCTGCGAATCGATTAAGCACCAAAGCTGCAATCCCATCAACATGTGAAGAAGAATTATGCTCTAAGTTTGTGCAGGACAGCCTAACTCGGACTTGTCTAACTACTGTATGAGGAAGATTTTGACATTATTTGTGGCACTTATGCCATTGCACAAAATGTTCGTAGGATAGCAGTTTTGTCTTTGACTACTTCAATAAATCTGCATGGATATGCAGTTTATTGCAAGTCAGCCCTGCAGAACATAATGTCCTACAGCTTGGACTAGACTTGGTAAAAGGTCTGTTTGAAATCCTTTCAAATATTTTGAGTAATTTGTTTCTTTATCTTAATGCCAGAAATAAATAAATGTTTTTTTTCTTCTTTTATTTGCCATGTAGTCAGAAAGAACAAATGATGCATTACATAAGTATTTGAAAGGTCCCAGGATGGCTACAGATTAGTAAAGTCAGTGGGAGTGGAGTGGTTACCATCATCGGATACCTTTTGATTTCATTTGACTCTCATAGTTCTCAGGGAAAATGTAGGTGGGGCGGTAAGGGTTTTCCTCAATAGGCTCTGAACGTGGTGAATGAGAGACAGAACACACACAGAGTGACATAACACACAAACACACAAACACAGGCAAGGCTGTGACAGAAACAAGGATACAGGTGGCATCTGGTCAACACACAAACAACTCCGAGGGGGAATTATAATAAAAGTCTCACCAGGTATTCTGTGTATCTGTTTAAACATACTCTTGTACCAGTCTTTGGACTTGTCAGTATTCTGAAATCAAGAGAGGGCAAAGGTATGAAATTCAGATCAACTGGCTGAAATAAGTAGGAGTACCCTGACTCTCAAATAGAGGTAGTCCTGGCAAAATTACCAACATATATCTTCATGTATAATATTTATAATGACATACATTTCTAATCTCAAGTAAATAATAGTCATATTAACAAGTGCAAAATGTTCCATAATATATTCTCACATCTACATTTCAAAAATCCGCCGCAATGTCACAATAATGACGATGGCTATGCAATAATACTACAGCAATACTCTGCTCTCCAAAATTATAGATGCCAAGATTTTCATTCACATAGCATTGGCAGCTGCAATATTACAGCTTTGTATTTAACTTCCGTTTTTTTGTTTTTTTTGGGGGGGGGGATTTTTCCACCCTTTTTTTCCCCAGTTGCTTTTGGCCAATTACCCCACTCTTCTGAGCCGTCCCGGTCGCTGCTCCACCCCCCCCGCTGATCCGGGGAGGGCTGCAGACTACCACATGCCTCCTCCGATACATGTGGAGTCGCCAGCTGCTTCTTTTCACCTGACCAGTAGGGAGTTTCACCAGGGGGGCATATCGCATGAGAGGATCATGCTATTCTCCCCAGTTCCCACTCCCCCCCAAACAGGCACCCCGACCGACCAGAGGAGGCACTAGTGCAGTGACCAGGACACATACCCACATCCGGCTTCCCACCCACAGACACGTCTGTAGGGACGCCTGACCAAGCCAGAGGTAACACGGGGATTCGAACCGGCAATCCCCGTGTTGGCAAGCAACGGAATATACTGCTACACTGCTCGGACGCCATGTATTTAACTTTCATAAGAACCAAAACCTTCATTTTTCAGAACAGACTATGGTAAAGCATCGGGATTGTAGCACATACAGAATTAAAACTAACAATTTAAGTTAAAAAGTATCCTTTCATGTGTCAGATATCTGAAACATTACATCAACAGCAAGATCACCTTGAACTTGTTAACAGTTAAACATTTGTTGCTCACCCGAACAGGCACCACGGGTTGGTTGAGAGGAGGTAGGGCAGGCGAATGCAGGGACAGCCTCATCCGCTTGCCGTCCATATCTGAGACTGGACTACGTGGAGCTGAAGGAGAGTCTCTCACAGGATCCGGGGATTTGTCCCTTTCTGGAACTTGGTCTGAAGCAACGCCAGAAATAAACACATAAAAAAAGAAAATCAGCGAAACCCACAAGCCACCTCCACACAGACTGTACACGGAGAGGACCCCTTTAATATAACATTTTGAGCAGCTTTACTCAGGGATCTGGTGTCGAAGCCATTCTAGATCATTCCAGTTAACAAACTGGACAAATAATATGTGCTGCATAAAAAGCAACATGTGCAACATAAGATTGTCACAAACAAGTACTTGTCATATCAAATGATAACATTTAGAAGAAGCAGACTAAACTTCTCCCAAATTTTTCCTGAAGGTTGTCCAAACCTTCTGCTAGTCATTTTCCATCCATCCATCATCCAAGCTGCTTATCCTAGTCAGGGTCGGGGGGATGCTGGGGCCTATCCCAGCAGTCATTGGGTGGCAAATGGGGAGACACCCTGGACAGGCCGCCAGTCCATCACAGGGCCCACACACACACACACACACACACACACACATTCACACCTAGGGACAATTTATTATGGCCAATTCACCTGACCTACATGTCTTTGGACTGCGGGAGGAAACCGGAGCAGCCGGAGGAAATCCACGCGGACACGGGGAGAACATGCAAACGCCACACAGAGGACGACCCGGGATGACCCCCAAGGTTGGACTACTCCGGAGTTCGAACCCAGGACCTTCTTACTGTGAGCGACCGCGCTAACCACCGCGCCCCCCACTAGTCATTTTTATTTACTGTAAATTGAAAGATATTTCATTCATCTGACACTTAAGTATGTGAGACAAACAATGAAATGTAAGTACTATTTGACTCATGTTTGATAAATACAGCATCAAATTAGATGTACTATTGAAAAAAATCAGTATCAAACATCAATATGTAAATTAACTAAATCTCCCTTTTTTCTTAATATGGCAGGGGACACACTCCTTGAATGAGAAATCCCCATAAATATCACTTCCACATTGCCTTATTTCTCAAAGGCATAGCAGTCCTCTGATTTTTTCTTTTCTTTTTGAATTTTCCCCCTTTTTTCTCCCCAGTTGTATCCGGCCAATTACCCCATACTCCCAAGCCGTCCCAGTCTCTGCTCCACGCCCTGCAGACTATCACATGCCTCCTCCAATGAAGTCGCCAGCCGCTTCTTTTCACCTGACAGTGAGGAGTTTCACCAGGGGGTGAAATGTAGCACATGGGAGGATCACACTATTCCCCCTCCCCCCCAAACAGGCCCCGACCAACCGACCGACCAGAGGAGGCGCTAGTGCAGCGACCAGGACACATACCCACATCCGGCTTCCCACCCGCAGGCACGGCCAATTGTGTCTGTAGGGACGCCCGACCAAGTGGGAGGTAACACGTGGATTCGAACTGGCGATCCCCGTGTTGGTAGGCAACAGAATAGACCGCTATGCTACCCAGACGCCCACTGCTGTCCTCCAATTTTAAAACACAGTGATGCACAAGATGTGAATCGTTTATTTCATGACGTGGTAAGCAAAACTTAGCCGGTGACAAGTGGTGAGGCAGTAGGAGGGGGAGCATGACAGACGGTCCCCGCGTGAGGGAAACAAAACAAAACCGTTCGCTGTGTAATAACATTACATACTGTTGATGACGTCTGGGTCTGGGAAGAGAAAAAAAAATCTCCGGCACCTCAGTGCATGCCTTCCACATGAGAAAGATGCTTTTGCTGCTCTGTCGTGAGAGAGGGAAAGGGGCAGACAAGGACAGGACAGTGAACCAGGACAGTGAACCAGGACAGTGAACGGAGACTAAGCAGAGACACCTCAGTGAAAGACCTTGATTCTGTCCTCCACTGAAACATATGTAGGCCACCATACTGTACCACCACAGACGACACACAGTTTGAGCTTTTGCAGTTTAAAGAACCGTGAAGCTCTACTAATAAAAAAGCCCAAACCAGGGGATCCTGGTAGCATAGCGGTCTATCCTGTTGCCTACTAACATGGGGCTCGCTGGTTCGAATCCCCGTGTTACCTCCGGCTTGGTTGGGCATCCCCTGCAGACACAATAGGCCGTGTCTGAGGGTGGGAAGCCGGATGTGGGTATGTATCCTGGTCACTGCACTAGTGCCTCATCTGGTCAGTCGGGGCGGCGCCTGTTCGGAGGGGAGGGGGAACTGGGGGGAATAGCATGATCCTCCCACGCGCTACGTCCCCCTGGCGAAACTCCTCACTGTCAGGTGAAAAGAAGCGGCTGGCGACTCCACATGTAGCAGAGGAAGCATGTGGTAGTCTGCAGCCCTTCCCCGGATCGGCAGAGGGGGTGGAGCAGCGACCGGGACGGCTCGGAAGAGTGGGGTAATTGACCAGGTATGATTGGGGAGAAAAAAAGCCAATAAACAAAAATAAATAAATAAACAAAGAGCCATGAAGCTCTGCTAATAAAAAAAGTACAAACCAACATTTGTAATCTTTTGAAGGCAAATTCGTTGGTGGTCCTAACAAACTCTACGTTAGGACCACAGACGAATTTGCCTTCATTCACAGTTGATTCAGTGATAAAACTGCAACAACAAAAAAAAACAAAATAAAAGCAAAAAAATTATTTTCAAAATGCACGAACGTCTACCGACACACTCGCGCTCTTACCTCTGTTGTGTTGTAGCAGGACTATGGTAGGGTTGACTGTGGTGGTGGAAGGATACACCGAGTTGGACGTGGATGTGATATGGTTGTGAAGGTCAGCGGCGTCCGCAACCTGATTTTCCTTAGTCCTTTCAGGTGATTCAGCCTGCACGTGACAAAATAAAACACACGCTCAAATGGGGCTGGGAAGCAGCCGCCACCCTCGGACTCAAGATGACAATGATGCTATACCTACTGTGATTCATCAGTTATCATACCGTGATTTGCCATTACAGGTTTCTTAAGAATCCACCTGCACTTATCTACAGTAAAACATGAAAACTGCAACAACCCAAAGAAAATGTAAGAGGAAACGCGTTCATTTTAACCCCAATGTGTCCCAAAAGCTTAAAACACAAGTACGATTCCCTGAGCAAAACATTCAAACAATTCAAATCCAGACAATCAGAGATGTGGACTCATAATAATATCAGACCTTCGTAGCATCTGTTCATTACGCTCCGATATTGTGTTTCAGGGGACATGCTGCAATAGTAAAATGGTGATGGTTTATTATTACGATTAAATCAATTCCTCCCCGGCCCTACTGGCAGCTTTCTCCATCCCTTAGTTGGTATTGTGTCAGTTGATCACCGTGTTTTCTTTTCTCCTTTTTAACCTAATTTGGTATGTTTTCCTTTAAATCGTTTCAACAAAAACATACAACAGCCTCGATACTTGACCAAAGTCACGTGGATACTCTAATGGGAAAATAAACTTTTTGCAATTCACACAATCTGAAAATCAAGGGAAGATGAACAAGCAAATGGGATGAAATGGGGTGGAAGTAAAACGCACCTGGCATATCGTGTTGTTTACCGTGGGTAAATCAGCTGTGATGGCGCTGCTCCCCTCAGCCAATCCGGCTTTAGAGCCGTCTCCATTAATCTGGCTCGTCCAGCAACCTAAACAAAAAAAAAAAGTCCAGAACTCTCTCTCAGCGTAGCGAGCGGGGCGGGGGGAGTCTACCGAGACGGAAAACAACACCACTAAACACACACACTGCAAAAGAGAACTGATCGATTCTCCGTTAAATAAATCTCCATTTTACCCCGTGCGGTGCGAATTGTCGTTGTGGTTTTTCTGCACAGAAATTCTGATACCCCCAGGAAGAGAGAGGGGGGGAAAAAAAGGAAAAAAAAAAGATTCTCCCACAATCTATGAACTTTGTCATGTGGACAAGGGGCCCATTCAGTGGGCTGTAAAGGCTGTTTGTTCCAATGGCCTTTATATTCAGGCTGTACAACAATTAAAGCATCTCCCCAAAAGCCTTGGCCGGCCTCCAGTTCGGTTCCAATGTGCTCAACGCAACAAACAAGACCACAGTCAAGGCCTCCAGCTCCAAAGTGCAGCGTGGGCAGGTCTCAACAAAGGGACGCTTTGTCAAAATGATGAAAATATGAGCAATCACCGTCCGACCGCTCATGTAGCAGGCAACAGAACATAAATACACCTCAGAACACGGCACGTTATATAATCCTGACATCCAAACGTGGAGCCACGGATTCCAGACGAGCCTGAAAGGCATCTGAGGAATTTCAGGTTGGAGGAACATGATGCAATGCGTGCAACAACAAAAAACAACACAGAGACATTTGCATCCTCCACACAGATTCTACAGTGACTTGCACTTTTTCACAGAGTCGTGACAACACGTCGCCCTCTCGAGACTTTTACGCGACACGGAGTACCGCCGTCAGCCCGTTGTGGTATTCTCTCTGACTTACTTGGTGTCGAGGCGGCGTTTAACTCTTCACCGATGCAGTCTTCGTCATCGATATGAACAAGGGTGGCCCTTAGCGTCACAACACCTTTCCCTTTGCAGACTCTACTGGGGTCCAGCTCTGGAAGAACAAGACAGAAATGATGAACATATGAATAATGAACACCGCCTTCACAGCGCCATGTCAGAGGCACCACAGTCTTACACACTCTTTCACCATGCTCTCCGAGTCAAATCCTGAAATAATCTCCAAGCGCAGGCTTGATGCTTTAGACCTCCATGCTCTGAATAACCAAAATAGAGCCTTATCATCACCAAATCCAGGCCATCAAATGAAGATGCTCAATCTTGGTAACAGTAATTGTAGTGGCGAGACCGACACAGCCACTTGTGGCGCAGTTGTAGCTTGTTCTGTGGGGTATTCTTTTTTCTTTTTTGGAGTTTTCCCCCCTTCTTCTCCCCAGTTGTACTTGGCCAATTACCCTATTTTCCAAGCCATCCCAGTCGCTGCTCCACCCCCTCTGCCGATCCGGGGAGGGCTGCAGACTACCACGTGCCTCCTCCCATACATGTGGAGTCGCCAGCCGCTTCTTTTCACCTGACAGTGAGGAGTTTCACCAGGGGGACGTAGCACGTGGGAGGATCACGCTATCCCCCCCCCCCCGAACAGGCGCCCTGACTGACCAGAGGAGGCACTAGAGCAGTGACCAGGACACATACCCACATCCGGCTTCCCACCCGCAGACACGGCCAGTTGTGTCTGTAGGGACGCCCAACCAAGCCGGAGGTAACACGGGGATTTGAACCGGCGATCCCCATGTTGGTAGGCAACGGATGGTGGTGGGGTATTCTTGACACAGATATTCGACCGAGAGCACGTTGTTAACAAATGAGTTTTTGAAAGCACCCTCCTAAGCTTCCCCGGTGCGTCTCAACTCGGAGTCTGCTGAAAGATAGATGAGGAGGAGGAAGGTGTCACCTGCGGCGGGAAGTAGGTCAGGAGAGCCTTTCATGGCGGACAGAGGTGTGATCCTGACAGCGCAGACGGATCGAGTACCTGATGACACTTACAGGCATAAACACACAAACACAAACACGCACGAATTTTAAAAAAACGAACAGACACGCCTGTGAGTCGATGACTGAAACATTATCTCGTACATATCTTCAGCTGAAGTGAGATCCAAACACAGTGTGGAGTTTAACTGCTACCGTACTGATGATGTCCTCATGAAAAAGACTGGGTTCATAAACTCAAACACAGCAGGAGAATACTCACTGGGTAATTTTTACTTTCTCTTGCACTGCCCTCTACTGGAGAGCCCTGTGAGGAGAGGACAGGGAAGACAGAAACGCATCAGAATCAGACACCAGAGACTTGGCAAGGAAATGATGTCACAAAGAAATTCAATGCTAAGAGGTCAAAAAAGCACACACATTTATCTTGCTGGTGTGTGAATGAATACGTATAGAGAAACAGTCTGCACAGACTCCAGGTGTATACTCAATCCTACTCAAACCACATATAATCATACATATAATGTCTCAAAATGACATTATCAAATATACAGTCTCAGTTTTTCTGGTAGACTTTGATCTGTAGCTGACAAATAAATAGGTGCAGCGATATCAGTGGCCGATATTGTTCTGCAAATATATTTGTGTACACATTTGTCGCACCGATAATCAACTTGAGATCAGCCCTTTGAGTGGAAAAGCTTATTTTCCACTCAAAGTGTGTATCTTCACTTTTTAGTTGCAGCAAAAGGGTCACTCTGAACTAGGCATGATAACAATACCACACAAAATACTCATCTGCATACATACACCGATCAGCCAAAACATTAAAACCACTGACAGGTAAGTGAATAAGTCGAGTCAATTTTATTTGTATAGCCCAATATCACAAATTTGCTTCAAGAGGCTTTACAGCAACACAACATCCTGTCCTTAGACCTTTGCATTGAATGACATTGATTATCTCATTACAGTGATACCTGTCAAGGGGTGGGATATATTAGGCAGCAAGTGAACAGTCGGTTCTTGAAGTTGATGTGTTGGAAGCAGGATAAATGGGCAAGCGCAAGGATCTGAGCGGCTTTTAGACGACTGGGTCAGAGCATCTCCAAAACGGCAGGTCTTGTGGGGTGTTCCCGGTATGTAGTGGTCAGTACCTACCAAAAGAGGTCAAATGAAGGACAACCGGTGAACCGGCGACAGGGTCATGGGTGCCCAAGGTTCACTGATGCCTGTGGGGAGCGAAGGCTAGCCCACCTGGTCCGATCCCACAGAAGAGCTCCTGTAGCTCAAATTACTGAAAAAGTTGATGCTGGCTATGATAGACAGGTGTCAGAACTCAGTGCATCACAGCTTGCTGCGTAGCCACAGACCGGTCAGTGCCTATGATGACCACTGTCCACCGCCGAAAGTGCCTACAATGGGTATATGAGCGCCAGAACTGGGCCAAGGAGCAATGGAAGAAGGTCGCCTGAGCTAATAAATTGTGTTGGCCGGGTGCGGGTGCATCGTTTACCTGGGGAAGAGATGGCACCAGGATGCACTATGGGAAGAAGGCAAGCCGGTGGAGCAGTGTGATGCTCTCGGCCATGTTCTGCTGGGAAACCTTGGGTCCTGGCATTCATGTGGATGTTACTTTGACGTGTACCACCTACCTAAACATCGTCGCAGACCAAGTACACCCCTTCATGGCAACGGTATTCCCTGATGACAGGGGCCTCTTTCAGCGGGGTAATGCACCCTGTCACACCACACACATGGTTCAGGAATGATTTGAGGAACATGACAAAGAATTTGAGGTATTGCCTTGTCCTTCAAATTCCCCAGATCTCAAACCGATCGAGCATCTGTGGGATGTGCTGGAAAAACAAGTCTGATCCATGGAGGCCCCACCTCTCAACTTACAGGACTTAAGGGATCTGCTGCTAATGTCTTGGTGGCAGATACCAGAGGACACCTTCAGACATCAGATGGAGTCCATGCCTCGATGGGTCAGAGCTGTTTTGGCACCATGAGGGGGACCTACACAATAGTAGGTTTTAATGTTTTGGCTGATCGGTGTATGTCAAAACAAAGGAGTTTCCTTTTCCCCATTGCTAATATGTTGTCGATCAAACTAAATGGTCCCTAATGTATAATAGTTTAAGGGTAGACTCTGTACACCAGGCCAGAAGCCAGCTGCTGTTCTAGTTTCTTGTAGTGTGCCTCGTTATTGTCACTGCAGAATGTACAAACTCAGAAAACATAACTGAGTGAATCTGGGCATCGCATGTTCTGCTCAAGGATCTTGGATCGCTGTCGTCCATTCCAGAAATACTGTCCATGAGGAATAAAATAGCTGTAAAGTGGACTACGTCTACCTCATGAAACTGTTGCGGCACACCTGTGGAGATGCTACAGACTGAAACTAGACCCCCTGCAGCCCGACTGGAGGGCCGCGAACCTAATGCCGGCAGTTAAAATCTAGTACAGTCATGTAGGCAGCCAACCCACACAGGAAGACTCTACACATGTCGTTAATGATCAATGACACAGACAGCAACAGTTACAGATTGAATGATAAATACACACACACACACAAAAAAAAATCGAAATTAAAACATCAACTATTGGAAATGCCGATGTGCAAAGAGCTGCCTTTTTTATCAGAGGGGAAAATATTTGAAACAGCCAGATAAACGTGGCTGATGGTGAAAGCCTGGTCCCCAAATTAAATCAAATGTAAATAAAATCACACAAATTGTCATCATGACAATTTTTTTCCATTATTTTCAAGTCGTAACTATACCAAATCCACGTTTATTGATGTTAACATCCTCGGCTGATGAAGTAAAGGATATCGCATGCCAAATCCATCCTGGAATACAGCCTGCTTATGTAAATTAGAGAGTGAGAGAGCGAGAGAGAGAGAGCAAAAGAGAGAGAGAGGAGAGAGAGGGACAGAGAGCGTGCACGAGAGAGAGTGAGAGAGTGCGAGTGAAAGAGAGGGAGAGAGCACGAGAGAGAGGGAAAGAGCGTGAGAGAGAGCAAAAGAGAGAGAGTGCGAGTGAAAGAGAGAGAGGAGAGAGAGGGAGAGAGCACGAGAGAGAGAGGGAGAGCGAGCGAGAGAGAGAGACACACACACACACACACACACACACACACAGACTTGGACATACATACATTATTCTGAGCTGCATCAATTGAGCATGAAGGCGCAACAGCAAGACCACCAGAAGAGAAGCTGAGAAACATTTCCCATCAGCCCTACTGGGCCTCCTATTGTTCACAACCGAGTGGACTGATTTAAGAGACGTCCCCATTTATCTGTCAAGAAAGGGTCTGATTGAGTCAAGACCCCAAATGCAAACACACAAAGGCACTTGAGCAGTCCATGAATTCATACACACACACACACACACACACACACAATACACAGATGAACGTGCACACACACAAAAGTAGTTCCGGCGCTGACAGCTGTTGACAGTTGGCCATTAGATGCATGGATATGTGCAAGGCCGCTGCCGTTTTACTTACCTGCGAGTTTCATGCATGTGTCACAGCATTTATACTGGATGTGAGTAACCGTCATTTGCGAGATGCAAATGGACACAAAACAGATGCTTGCAAAGTCATCTCTTAATGTTTGTGGAAAGACAGGACACGAATGCAAGTGGGGACAATCCCACCAGCAGAACAGGCAATCTCCCAAAATAGGCCTAAATGGATGAGTGAAAATGGAGGGGTTCCAGACATCTCCCGTGGGGATGCTTGGACCTTTAAAGCTTCTTCCATTCTTGGAGCTGCGCTGTCACTGACCGTAAGATTCCTGTGTGTTTTCTATCTCTTTTTACCCAATAAAACAGACCCGCTCCCTGACCCCCCCCCTGCATCACTGACAAGCAATAAATCCATGATGTCATCTCACTTCCAAAACCATAGGCAGACGCACAGCGTCTGCTCATTTAAAACACTCCTGTCGAGCACTTAAGAGAGATAGCGACTGGTGCATTCCCCGAGTTCCAGTTCATCATTTTCTTCTTTAAAAAAACAAACAAAAACAGGTGATAGTTGGTTTACAAAGAGACGGGAGGCGGAGATCTTGTCTTTTTCGTTGCACAACATTAAATAAATCGCGGAAATGTGACGGCTTCCAGTGTACAATATGTTGCATAAACACACGAGAGCAGAAATCACACCAGGCCTTTTAAGGAAGAGGCGTCTCAGAACAGAGCGGGGCAGAGACCCTCCGCAAGCCTGACCGGCGGAACGGAGACGAGACCGGCGCTGGGGGAAGAGTGGGAAGCGAGCGGTATTCAAGTTGAGATCGACCCAGGAATAACACCAGACATTATCAGCTAATCCCGTGTATTTAATGTCATTTAGCTAAATGCACATTCCATCTCCTGCAAGCTGGTGAGATGCCAGACCTCCTCCACTACACAAATAAGGCAAGAAAAAAAATGTTAACAAGAAAAAAGGTCCCACAAGTATTGTGTTTATCTTATTTTGGCAACGTTTGATTGAAACGAGGTCATTATTTAGTCCTCAGCTCATTAGGCCACACAGCATCGGCACACAAGCCATCAGTTCCACATTAATAGTCGATCTGCACAGGGCAAATGCCGAGTTCAGTCCCCCACTGAAGGAACGAGTGCCAAAATAAAAACCGGCAACCAACTGCTGGTAAATATGTCAACGGTGCTTTCATTCTATGACCAGAAGACGGTGACCTCACGCCATCCTCTCCAGAGCCACGCCATGTCACACAAACTCATTCGCGAGAGCTTCCCGAGAACTGCCATTCCCAACCGCTGGCATCTGAGGTGCTGCTCGTCACAAACTTTGTCAAACAGAGTGCAAAGCAAACTGCAGGACAATGCAAATGCCCTCGGCTCCCCCCGTCCGCTTCTGGAAATGCAACGATTACGCAACGGCATTTGTACGCACCGAGGTGTCCACGATTCATCCCGGAGGGTTCACATGTGGAAAACCCATGTTCAGCATGTGCCACGCCGGGTACCACTAGCCTGTGTGTACTTTCAGCCTACGCCAGAAGATAAGAGGACAGCATGAAAACAGGTGCACAAACTCCTCCGTTACAGAATGCCCTGGTTGGGTATGACCAGCACGCCATTCTAAAGCAAGTTATTACCAAAAGGCTACGGATGCCCAAAACCACTACAGCGAAGCTGGAGACATACCGTACTTACATACCAGCAACTCTGCACGGCGAGTCTTGACGGGGAGGCTCTGTCACACCGCCCAGACGCTTTAAGTCCCGACTCTTTATCTCTCCCGGCTGAGCCCTCTGAGGCTGAGCGCTCAGGGTGAAATGGCTTGTCTTCTGCTCCCTCTTTGCTTTAGGTGTCCAGATCTAACCTTGACCCCCCCCCTCAGCTATACGGGGGGGGGGGGTCTGTTTGTTTTCGACAAAAATGCGTGCCCAGATGGACCTGTCGTCACATGCCACCTGGGAATGCGGCACCCACTCAATGGCAGACTGACACATTATTTAAAAAAAAGAAAGAAAGAAAGAAAGAAAACAAAAACATTCTGTCCCAGTGGCACAGCACATGGCACTTTGACAACTCCCATATCAGAGACAAGGCCGTTCGAGGGTGCTCGGAATGAGCTACCGAGCAACCCCATGGTTATTTAAGGTTGACTTCCAAGAATGGCACAATAAGCTACCAGACTGATAATCATTCATACCTGGTATGGGTGAATAGGTTGTAAAGACATCCGACAATATCTGAAAGAGCAATTTTAAATGACACAGCACATTGTCTATGAGGACGGATAACCGATACGAGGGGCTTATTATAGCCGGGGAACAGTAACATTCTCCACAAGCTGTAATAGATATTTAAGTGTCAGAAAAAGAAAAAAAAACAGAGGTGGAAAACACCATAATGTGTTTCACACAAGGGTGTCTGTGTTTTAGTCAGAGGCGCCCTTATAACTGAGCGAGCCACGTTAACACAAAGAGCTCTCATGGCGTGCCCTGGTGTACTATGGACGGAGAGAAAGGGCCGTTACATAATGCCGTTTGACTTTTGCTTTGTCAACAAATGGCAGAGAAGAGAGAAGCTATCCAGTGCTCACTGTGGATCTCACCAAATAGCTCCAAACATGGCTTGAAAGGGCTGCTCCAAAGCAGCAGCTTATCCCCCCCCCCTAATTGAGAAGAACCCCCCCCCCGCCCCCAACACACACACACACACCCAGCAGCACCACCTCATCTCGTCCAAAAACAGCTACCATGCTGGACACCAGCCTGGGATTCTACACATTCCTCCACACAGCTGTTTGAAGCTCATTTTAAACAACTGCAACATAAAAGGAAATGTATGTAACTTTCACATTACAGCCATGATAAACTTGATAATAATCCAGATAAAACGCAAGGTTAACACACACAAAAAAAAACAACCCCACAACTGTGAGCTTGATTCAACATCAACACGACAACAATTCCTCCTCGGCGTGGACCTCTTTGAATTCCCCTTTAACGCTGGCGACGCACCGAACACGGCGTGGCTATCTAGGAGGAGGAAAACAAAGCCATTTATCACGTCAGCTGACAACATAATTTGTTCTTTAGAGCTCGGACGGCCTGGCTGCTCCCCAGCTCGCGCGTCCTTGTGAAAGCCTGACAGTTATTGGAGGCGATCATGCCCAGAATCCCCATGACGGGAAACACAGAGGGCCCGGCTGGCACACGGGACGCTTCTGGAGAGGGTGCTGCTGTACCACACTGATGCACCCTCAACGTTATGGATCCAGTCTGGACATCATCAGAGAGTATCGTGTTTCTGTAATGTCACATATTTCTAAGTAAAACAGGATAATAGGGCAGGACAAAACATGGAGAAGGATGCGATTGGATTGTGCACAATGTTTTATCATATTATTTGTTGGAACGTTGCTTGCCTGCCTGCTCCGACTTGGACTCGGACTGTTTTAGAGGAAGTGAAGTTGATTAGATTTCGATGTAAAATAAGTTAAAACATGATTTTTTTTGCCATAAATTGTTGAATAGGGGTAAAATATGACCTTGGAAAGGAGCTAAAGAAGTTTAAAAAAAAGAAAGGTACAAAAGGCAGATTTCATTTCACATTGTCTATAATCTTATAATCAAGACCAACCAAGGCATGACCAACTCTTTAGCATGCCGAGTCTGAGTGAAGTACAAGACCAAAGTCCAACTCAAGACCAGTTGGGCTAAAACGTATGTAAAAACCTACATCAGAACAGTGCAAAGCCAAATTAAACACCATGACTGCCGCCCAATGACTGCTGGGATAGGCTCCAGTATCCCCGCGACCCCAATTGGGATAAGCGGTTTGGCTAATGGATGGATGGAATGGATGGACTGTAACTAAAGTAGTCTATCATCACAGTAAAATATGTCACTACACTGAAATATTCATTTGGACTTTTTTCTTCTTCTGCCAAGTGAGGAATTTCAGAGACATAATAGTAACAACAATAATAATAATAATGATAATAATAATAATAATGGTAATAATAATAATAATTCAAGGAAGCAAAAGAACAATTGAAAATCAGCGCAAAGTCATTCAAGGCTTGCAGTTTGGGAATGCAAGTCTCAGCATAAAGCTGGAGGAAGAGATCAGTGAAAACGAAGATTTGAGAAACAAGTTGTTTATCTTGTTACTTTCTTCTAGGTAGGCTTCATAGACAGGCCATTTACGTAGAACTGTTTTGCTAATGTCTTGTAATTTTCAGTGCAGGAATGACGCCACATGCTATCTGTGTAACCTAATGATGTAATAAACACATTCCAACACTCATTTGAGAAAATGCATTTATGTAAATAAAACATGACTTAATTTCTTGTGCAAAGATGCATTTGTAACCCCCAGTGATTTGCGCAAGACAGTGGGGCTGTTAACTACATGGCGTTAACGCCAACGTAGTTCCCAGTTCTCACCAGTAGAGTGCGCATACCCGCTGCATGTCGCTCTATGCAGACGACTGCCGCAGAATTAACCCTGTGGTGAAACGTTTATTAAGCTTATAACTTTCTCTAAACTTCATGAAAAAAAGTGCTATATTTTGGATTTTGCACCAAGGCGACTCCTACTCTTGAGAACCAAAGTTTGACCGGCGAGCGTCATCGCTTTCTTTATATTTTACCAAAGCAAAGCGCCGGTGAGTTTAACACTGAGTCACGTTGATAATAGCTTAGCTTATTATGCTAGCTAATGTCACTCTGGCTATGTGCAACATTATGCATCTTTGGCTCCAGCATCCCCAAGACTCTGAGAGCAGGATAAGCAGTTCGATAATGGATGCATGGATAAGAAGACGTTTAATTAGACTGCATTTTACTGATTTCATCAGGGGAAGTTATATGTTCATTAAAAAGTAGATTAAAATTTAACTCATTATTTAACTTATAATAAAACTTGACCACTTTTGCAAAATTATCACGAGACCCAGTCAAGTCAGGGTCACTACACTGTGAAATCCAAGACAAGACTGAGACCTTCAGAATGTGGATTTGAGACTGGACTCAAAACCCGAGTCCATATCTGAGTCCTACAACTCTCCGGGATAGAATCTGACTGCTAGGTGTTCACAGCCAGCCTAATAGGAATGTCACAGAGCTGACAGTTTACCAAGGGTGATTCAGCACCACAGCAAGGGATCTAGGCTCCCCTCCAGGAACAAGAACGCCAGCTAGAACCACAGGCACCGTCTGAAAATAAACAACGCATCGAGTATTCAAGAGCCCTTTTAGGATCTTCTCAGGGGGGTTTTAGAGAGCTTTTGTTTATAGGCTATGAAGGTCCAGCAAACAGGCTCAAAAATAAATAATACTGACGAGCACAGAGGGAGGAGCAGGCAAGATTTATCTGACAAAAGACAATGAAAACAACAACAACAACAAGAAGAATATCAGACACATTTTATTTTGGAAAAATGAAATAGGAGAAACACAAACCCCATCCAATGTTATCGTCAGATAACAAGCTCAGCTGTCCACCGCAGATTCCTATTGGCTTGGATAATAGGGCCCTCTGCATGCTATGTGAGCTATGATGACAATTCAAATCATTGTCTGGGGGAGTGTTGAAAGTGTTTCCTCATTTCTGAGGGATGTTTTGACTCAGATGCCGAGTGGAGGCTTTGAGCGTGTTCCTTAATATAGCTCTCTGAGCGCTTATGTGACGGGTCCACTTGATAATTTAGTCAAAGGATGTGGCAGCTAATCATGGATATAAACAGCAATGTGATAATCCATCAATTTCAAGTGCTATGAAGCTATCCTCGTGTGAAACCAGTGTGCAGTAGGACGCCACGCCGGCCTCCATCCTGTCTATTTTGGGAACATCAGGCCTGTCTGACTTATTCCATTACAGCCTGACTCAAGCCCAAGAGGCAGCTTCATCACTGCAGCTTGGCTTGCCAGTGGACAGCCGGCAAAGATGACATTTTCAATGGAAAGTTTTTATATCAGTGATCGGTTTTAACTTTTAATGTGAGAAAACCCCAAAGACGGCATAATAAAACACACAGCAAATTGTTTTTCCATTTGTAAATTATCATTATTGTGTTTTTATACCTTTACCCGTAATCGTTCTCAAATGTCTCAAGCACTGTGAGGGAGTGGTCTAGTCCTCATTAATATTCATGAGCTGGCCTTTGAGTGACAAGTGCAAGCAAGGGTTGGCAGTATGGGGGGAGCAGTTTCATATTATGAGGATGTGATCTGATTAGCTGTATGTAAATGGGCGTGTCTGATGACAACATGAGTATCAGAAAAAAGAGATAGAGGCTGAACTAGGGGGAGCGCTATTAAAATGAAAAACAAAATAAATGTTTATACTTTTTTTCCTAGTCGAGAGGCGCGAATTACATGATGATTAAAGTAATAACTTATTTTAGAAAATATTATTAGTGTATCAGTTTTGGTCCCTCTTTAAAAAAAATCACTAATATTTATTATCTACTTATAAAAAGGATTGCTCAATATTGTCACTGGGTAGCGCTAGTGTTATTTGTACAGGGTTGAATAAGGCCACTGGAGTGAAGACCTGTTGAAAGATGTGCCAACAAGTGCCTCGTTCTTCAGGTTTTCCCCATCAGCCGACACCAAATCCATCACCAAAGCACAAATTGTCTTTTCACTGTCTTGTTTACATGAGCCCATGATTGGGGAGGGGGGGGGTTCTTTGTGCCACAGACCTTGAAAAGCCAAACGCGTAACACTTCAAGCAGCACCATCCACTCTGAACCAATGGCGGCAGATGGAGAAAACGAGGAAGAGGGGCCTGTTGCTAGGCAACCTGTTGTAACATTAACAAGGAGTGAAAACAGAAACCTGGTGTCTGGCTGAAATATCCGGTCTGCCTCAAGCCCATTCGTAAAAACAGCGCTCTCTGATCAGATGCTTTGATAGACAGTGGGAGTACACGTCATACAAATACAACTGCGCTTACCACAGTCATGGTTTAACTTGGAACTGCTAACATCACTTAGATAAACATGACCAAAACAAGAAAACAATTAATCATGCTATTATTGTCGGGTTTGAGTTTCTATCGTATTTAAAGACGTAAGCGTTTTATAACTACAGCAAGCTGCCCTCAAGATTTCACCGAAAACTTACGAGGATGCAGGTTGTACTATTATAAAAGGCATCAGACCTCTCGTCTCAGACAGCGCAACAGGAAAAACATATAGCCGTTTTTGCTGAAGGCATATAATGGCTTATGATGATGCTGTAACTAATCCCTTGTTCAACCTTTTACAGGAGGAGTTATCTTACATTCTGTTAGATGATTGGCATCATCACCAAATTCACACCGTGGTAGTCCATAACGCCAATATCGTCCAGCTATCTGAAGCCCGGCTGGCTTTGGTAAATCCTTGAAGTTCAGTTTTGAGATTCACATCTCCTCGTGTTGATCCGCTCAGATCCAAGGGATCTCTGTAACACGATTCTGAACAAGCTTTATAAAATATTAACAACTCTGCTTGGTCAAGCCCCGAAAGGATCACTCTTTCTTCATGGCCAAAAGACTGGAACATGACACAATCGGTCTTTTTGAGACGGTAAGAACTGGACAAAAACCTCATAAAAGCTAACCTCGAATTCCCTGTAGTGCTTAAATAATCTATTGCACCGCCCGGCTTCACGAGAGAAGTATTGAAGGGACCTTTCTGTTGGCAGCAAGGATATTTTGCACAACTCTTGGAACATACCAAAACTTAAATTGAAACAAAAAGTGATTAATATTTGAATAAGTACATTATTACCCCCACCACCACCATGAATTTCATACCTTCATGTGTGTGTTTTGGATTTTATTTTCACTGGAAAGGGTACTTTACATGGATCTCAGAAAGAAAGTCTCTGTCTAATTTTATTTTGAAATGCTTTCCCCCCTCCCACACAACAAATTGTGCACAAACAGTAAAGAGGCAAATTCCTCTTGGAGTGGCTGCAAGAATGAACCAATAACCCGAGGTTGACCCTGTGGGTATAGCATACATGACTGATATGCCCGTTTCATTTACACATGCAAACACGACCACTTCTGTGTAAACATTTACCGCTCGTAATCCCGCGCGGTGTTTAAACCAGGCTTGACTCACCCTGCTAGAGTTGTCAGTCTCCAGTCTGCTGGACCTGAAAAACTTGCCATCCAGTGGCCCCTGACACAACACAGCGTATATGGAAGTTTTTCAGGCACCTAAATCAAGAGGGCTGTCTGTCGTCTCTCTTGTGTTCATGCAGCACAGGCAAACAATGTGAGGCTTGCTGAAAGAGGCATGCAATCCTTTTACAAGAAGAGAGCCAACACATGAACCTGCACAGTGTGTAAACACTGTCCTAATGCAACAAGCCTCTATATACCATGGTCCTCAGGATCATGCGATAACAAAGCGTGCTAGTGCTATACCTAATGTTTTGCTGTGTATAACAGAACTGGACAGATTTATTCCACTGAACGCCACAGTAAAGTTACACAACTACCTGACAGAACTTATATTGTCTAATCTTACATGTAACAGCAGAAGGGTAAAGATCTACTTTCTTTTTAAAAGAGCCCAATGATTCCCAGATTTAGAATAATAAAACAGGGCATCCCAAATATGAACTACCTATCTGATAATATGGTCCAGTAGTCAGAAGATTCTGCGTCTATGCCACTCCTTCAAAATCCATTTTAATGTAATACAAGGACCTGATTTGACTTTATTGTGATAAATGATATAATCAATAACAGTAAACATGTTTAGAACAGGAAGACAGAATGTTCTAGTACATACAGCTAAGAGTTGGGTCAGTGTGTGTGTGGGTGTGTGTGTGTGTGTGTGTGTGTGTGTGTGTGTGTGTGCGCGCAAAAGACCACCCTTGCCTCTCCTGTGAGGCCGTTCCTGTCAGCTGCTGGCAAATATTGAGTCTTTGACAGACTCGTTTGTGGAACTACGGGAACCTGAAGGTTGACCTTGATATTCACTGTATCAACAACTACAGAAACAATTTACCAATCTAATCTAAGTAACAGAAGGGGTTCGTCAGTCATGGCCATAATATGACACGATTCCCCAAGATTTGGTTCATTTATTTAAGTCAGAAACAGAGCAAAATCCTGCTATGTCGCCATTTGGCTGATATAGAAATTCATGTCCATATTACGTGACCTTTATGCATAATGCAGTGTTGAGAACTCAATGAGATGTCAAACACAGGCGTCTACTATCAACATGGATTTCACTCAGTCTCACAGTTTATTTAGCTTGAAAATCAGCTAGCTAGATATATATGACATAGATTACAGTTTGCCTATACCACAACAGAGGCCAATCCGAGGAACCATTGCACACAATGTTATCAAGCCACATAACATATCAGTGCCACTGGGTCCACGCTGCTGACAGCACGGGCTCCATGGACGCAGGCAGTGTGTGGCCTGCGGTAGAAGCGGGTCTGCCGCACAACTGGACGCAAGGTACCACACTCAAAAATCCTCCTGGCTGGTACGCTAAGGTCGGCTGGTATTCAGTCCGCAACACCTTCAAACAAGACCGGGCGGTGTGGGACCGCTTGTCGTTGGATCGTCAGTACGTGGGATTTGCGCATCCGCAGTCGGGAGGAACCGGATTCCGCAACTTTGACATGTGTGTGTTCGTCCAGGGCATTTCTCCATCGACTGGCTTATGAGTGCGGCACGAATGGCGGGGGGGGGGGGTCGCTTTTCCACCGTGGACCTCGTCTCTCACTGCGGTAACTGTCCCAAGCCGGGCTGCCGCTTGCTGCTGCTGCCGGCTCAGTCCTGACGTTCGACTCAAAACGGACGCTGGTCAGACGAGTAGACGCCGCGCATCTATCCCCCCCCCCCACCCAACCCGAGTCTACTGAAACGACGGGGACTAGACGCCTTGTTCGAGACCCGTTTTAGCGACGCAGTTCAGCATCACAATGCAACACACAAAGTCAGCCGTTTACGCTGCCGAGGTAGGAGAATGTGGGCGCGCTAAAGCAGGAGAGGGGGGGGGGACCCGAGAAACATAAATTAAACGTAATTAAATTTTTAAACGCTTACGTTTAAAATCCCACCAACCGACATCTCTTTAATTGGCAAAAAAAAAAATGAGAGGGGAAAATGCTCACCTGTTTAAAGCGGCGCTCCTCGACGTTAACGGGCTTAAGCGCCACTGGGGTCTGCCTGCGCTCGAGGAGGGGGGACAGCTTTGTCCGCGCCCCCCCTCCCCTCCGCTCCGGCGCGGGCACCAGAAAGGGAGGGGTGACCCCCCCCGCACCTGACCGGTGACGGATCTCCACCGCTTAATAAACAGTATCGGTCCCCGCGTACACACGAGCAAAATCCGTCACGATCAGATATATAAACATAACATACACACAAATTAGACACACCTGCCATCCAATAAACCCCCCCAAACAAGAAACGTTCAAAAAAAAAAAGAAAAAAGTTTAGGGCACATGCATCGAGCGCCTCCAGGTGACCAAAACCCAGATTGCACAACTAAATAATCAACACCGCTATTCAAAATAATCACATGCACAGTAAAAAAAAAAAAGACGTTAGAGAAACTGAAGCTAATTTTCCTTTTGTTTATTATCGTAGCGTGAAAAAAACAGCAGTAACATACACCCGGCAACAACGTGCAGACTTACAACATCATTATTCTAAAGGTGTTCACTTAGCACAGAGACCACAAGCGCCACATGTTCTCCATTCTGCCACGTGTGTCCGCTGTCTAATCAGGGAGTTTTGGCATCTGGCATAGCAGGTGGGCGTAATGAACTAACCGGAAGGACGGAAAACCAGGACCACTCGGGGTACCCGGGAGACTGGAGTAGAGAACCACTGACACTGACTGAACACAGCCTGCACTTTGCAAAACGTCCCTTTGGTATAACAGGGCTTACTGCATATGATCCTTGTGATGAACCAGATCGCACAACAAACAAACAAACTGGGACCTACTAAACTCAACAAACACCCAAAACAACAACACGAGCGGCCAAGCGTGCCTCTATCAGTGCATGTCCCAGAATCCATTTTCACTATAGTAATATTCACATTGGGATAATGGCCACTGTCTCACACAAATGTATAACCTCTTCATATCGGAATAAAGCAAGACTGTTTTTTTTGGAGTCTGCACGTCAATCACCGCGTCCGGCGAGGTATGGGGGGTAGTGAGGTGCCCCTGTGAGAAGGTATTTGAGGAAGAGCTCTGGTAGGGTAGGATATGTACCGATCATCCAACGTGTTCTCTGGTACCCTGAGAGAAACAAAAACAAGGGGGAAGAACATCAGTGAGGCAATCAAAGGGCTATTCAAACAACTTCCTGTTATTACATGAAACTTGGAAACCGGTCTGTTGTTTTCGTTGCAACTGTTTCATTCATGACCATTTGCAGGAACCTTCTGAAACGATTGGCGTGAAATCACACACAAAAAAAGTTGGATCAGTACATCTGGACCCAACGTTTACTGAGAGAAACTCAAGGAAAGTTGGATCAGTTCATCTGGACGCAACGTTTTTCATCACTCAAGAATCTTAAGTGACCTCTTCAGTCTCAACTGACTGCAGTGGCATAACAACCAAATATGGCGTGACCATTGACGATGATGGATTACATTTATATAGCGCTTCACCTTGACACCCAAAGCGCTTCACAGTGAAGGGGGCGGGGGGGCTCACCTCAACCACCACCAATGTGTAGCACCCACCTAGGTGATGCACGGCAGCCATTTTGCGCCAGAACGTTCACCACACATCAGCTTGAGGTGGAGAGAGAGTCATAGTTGAGTAGTTGAGCAAATTACATGGGGGGATGAGTAGGTGGCCAGATGGAGAGAGCCATTAACTAGAGTTTCAATGGCCATATCTATTCACAGAGGATTTGGGAATGTTTGCAACCGCAGCGTTGTAGGATAGCAACAGATGTACTCTTACGCCCGCCCCCCCCCCCCCGCCTCGGTTCAGGGATGGTCATCCCCTCTGCACATAGATGGCCTCTTTGACTCCATGTTCAAACCAGCGTTCCTCCCTATCAAGGATGTGCACATCTCCATCCTTGAAAGAGTGGCCATTGGCCTGTAGATAGATGGGTGTAGACTGTGATGAAACGTATCTGTCAATAAACGTTGTATCCAGATGAAGTGATTCAACTTTCCTTGATTTTCTTTCCTGGGTCATTGAGCATGCATGTAGACATATCGAGAGAAACTTTTCATCACTCATCTAAGTGACCTCAAAGGGTGGCACGGTGGCCCAGTGGTTAACACCATTGCCTAACAGCAAGAAGGTCCTGGGTTCGAACCCCAGGCCGTTCCAGGTCCTTTCTGTGTGGAGTTTGCATGTTCTCCCCGTCTCTGCGTGAGCTTCCTCCGGGTGCTTCCGTTTCCTCCCACCATCAAAAAGACATGCATGTTAGGGTTAATACTCCTGCCTGTGCCCCTGAGCAAGGCAATGGAAAGAAGGACTGGAGTTGGTCCCCGGGCGCTGCAGCTGTCCACTGCTCCTATACAATAGGATGGCTAAAATGCAGAGAACAAATTTCATTTTAACCTACAATGACAAAATAAAGTGGCCATTTTTCCCCTTTGTTTTCTTTCTCTCCAGTCTCAACCGACTGCAGTATCCCCATCCTTTTAAAACAGCACGGTTGCATAACGACCAAAATCAACGATCGATTTCATATGCAAATTACCGTGACCACCAATTTGCATGTTGTTTTCGGTCGTTATGCAAGCGTGCTGTTTGATAAGAATGGGGATACTGCAAACAGTTGAGACCGAAGAGGTCACTTAGATGAGTGATGAAACGTTTCTCTCAATAAACGCTCAAGTTTCTGTGATTTCCTCAGGTGGATTACTGAGCATGCATAAAGACAGCTCAATGTGGGAAAAAAAAGCTTGACGTGGCTTAATGTACCAAAACATCGATCAAAGATGACCAAATTTCTCTCACGCATCTCCTGTCATACGCACTTTGACGTGTCAAAAAAAATCAAGACCGAAATCCTATGAGTATGGACGTTATCTTACATTAATTGTTTTCCTCTCCATTGACCCCCCCATTATAAAGAAAGAGTTTAACGTGGCTTAATGCTCCAAAACTACGATCAAATATCACACATCTTCTGTTATGAGATCTCTCCCATCTTAAAAAAATCTAACTGAAGTACATAAAGATTTCCTATATTTTCTAATGTTCTTCTGAATAATAATTGCATAATAATCAACAACAATAATAATAATAACAATAATGTTCTTCTAAATATGTTTAATACTGGAGGAAGTAAGCTAGGGCAAGATGAGCGATGTGTGAGAGGAATTTGGTGATCATTGATTGATGTTTCGGTTCATTAAGCAACGTCAAGCTTTTTCCATATAATGGGCGTCAATGGAGAGGAAAACGTTTAATGTAAGATAACGTCCATACTCATAGGATTTCAGTTTCGATTTCTTGACATGTCCTTCTTCGGCAGTCCATCGAAACGATGATGACTGTGATGCAGTTTAAGCTTGGCAAGCACGCCTGTAGGCCCTCAGGCCGCATTAGAGCAACAATATCGTCCACATTTGTCACAGACGAATGTTGTTTGAGTTGGTCTGTTATTTCTTGCATGCTGGGCCTTACCATAGGCTTCTTGTCTCTCTTGCTCAACAGCTGTTCTTGATTGCCTTACTGTGGAACGCCATCTCTGTCTGTCCAGGGCCACTGTCTCCCAGTTGGAGTCATCTATGCCACAGATTTTCATGTGGTGCTTGAGCACATCTTTGAAGCGTAGCTTCTGGCTTTCCTGCTTCCCTTTTCCCTGGCACAGCTCCCCGTAGAAAACCTCTGTCTGGCATTCTTCTCACATGGCGGGCCCATCTGAGCTGGGAGGCTGTTATTAGGGTTTCAACACTGACAGAACTAGCACGTCTCAATACTTCCACGTCAGGCACCTTGTCCTCCCATCTGATTCGCAGCAGCTTTCGCAGATGATGAGGCTGTATGCTGGTGAGCCTCTTGATGTGCTTGCGATACAGGGTCATGCATTCAGTGGAGTATAGTAGAGACGGGAGAACAGGTGTGTTGTAGACCTTGATTTTTGTTGTCAGCCTGAGGTCATGGTGGGTGGGACCAAAGTCGTTTGTGAAGAGCACAATGGCTTTTGTGGCCACTTGGATTCTTCTGTCCACTTCTAAGTCAGAGGAGTTTGTATCTGTCACAGCACTGCCCTGATAGTTAAAGCACTAACTGGTCTTCAGAGTTGCTCCATTAACTAAAATACTGGGCTGACCTTCTTCGGGGGCTTTTCTGAGGGGAAGGCTGGTACAGAAGCTCTGTTTTGGAGACATTGATCTTCAGTCCAAAGAGGGTAGCCGCTGAAGAGAAGCAGTCTACTATTTCTTGCATTTCTCCAGGATCATTGGCAACCAGAACTGAGTCATCAGCATAGAGAAGCTCGTGAACACAGAGTTCGCTTGTTTTGGTAGACGCCTTGAGTCTCGCAAGATTGTAGAGGTTTCCATCTGTTCGGGTCCTGATGTACAAGCCACCTCTCAAGTTGGCTGACATTGTTTCTAGGACTGCAGCGAGATATAACATGACTCGGGTCAGTGCAAGCATTCGTCCCTGCTTCACTCCATGCTTGATGTTGAAAGCATCGCTGACATCTCCTCCAATTAATTCGTTCCCTGTCATATCATCGTTAAAGTGTTTATAACAAGAGAGATGTGAGAGAAATTTGGTCGTCTTCGATCGATGTTTTGGTACATTAAACCACGTTAAGGTTTTTCACGTTAAGCGTTTTAGAATGTCCCCATGAGTAAGATCACAAATTCATACTTATGACATCAAACATTAATTTGGGCCAGGGCTGATCCGGGTCTCAGCACCGCCACATAACACTGGCAACAAAACAAAAAAATCCATCAAATAGTAATTTATTCATACATTTTTACTCCGCGTTTATTGTTAAAAGAATACATATATGACATGCTGGCCATTCAAAAAAAAATTTGAAAAAATAATAAAAGATTCACGTTTTTTTCGAGTTTAACATGACGTTGCGTCATCACGTTCGTGGTCAGCGGCAAGCTGACGGTCGTATCCACTCAACAGTATCTGTCTGCGGTCTGCAAGACTTCAAGACACGCCCCCAAAGTACAACACACGCCCACATTAGTACAAGAAACGCCTACTTACAAGTTAGGGCAAGTGGTGGGAGTCCTGCAGTATACTGACTGACGGCTTTCTGTGTGTCTCCTCTATCAACAATGATATTTTAGCAAACTGCTCTAAACTTTATTAACTTTATTATTGCTGTTTTAATTGAGGTGGGTGGGATGGGGTGGGGGATGAATTTATATTAGTGATGCAACTGTGTTCATTTATGTAAGCATTCATGTGAAAGCATGTGTATACATGGATGTTGTTGTAGGATGTTTTTTAATGTGGACCCCAGGAAGAGTAGCTGTTGCCTTGGGTAACAGCTAATGGGGATCTAAAACATAAACATAAACATAAACTACAAGCCATTGACCATGGTCTTCCATTATGATCAAGTTTTTTAGCTTTAAATCAAGGCAAACATCACATCCTCAGACAGCCAAGTAATTTATGTAAACTAGCTAGGTATGCCAGTAATAACAGCAGCCAGCGGCATTTTGCTAGGCTTAAATTTGTGGCTGTAAATTGACAGGAATAATCCGTTACTCAAGTTAGGCTGTGTTTTAAGTATTCTACAGGCTGCATGCCAGTATGTGGCATAGGTGGATGGCAAGATAGGCAGAAAAATAGGTCAGAAACTGACAGTTTAAAAACAGAATGTAATTTGCTCTGATACTCGTCTTAAACAATGTTTCGATTTTACAAAACGATGCAAACGCAAGACAGTTTGCAGCAGGTTGCCTGCAATTTTTGGTAGCTAACTGTTACATTAAGTTAGCGGGCAAGCTCTAGTTCGAGTTTAACTGTCAAGCAAGCTAGCACATATTGAAATCTTTCAGCATTGTCAGGACAATTCGGGTTTGAGAAGAATATCAGAGCAGCTCAAATTACACCATGACTAGTGGTAATGCAGGCTAGCTTGACCATTTCCTAGCATTCCTAGCGTCAATGAAATTATGAAATTAATTAATGAAAAGGAACTAGTTTGCAGTCTTTGTCTTGCCTCTCATAGGAACAAGGCTTCGTTTAATTTTAGTTTGAGCTTTTTTTACATGACTATTTTGACTTAGATAATGTATGCATAATGCATACATTTCCATCCATTATCCAAACTGCTGATCCTGCTCTCAGGGTCGCGTGGGTGCTGGAGCCTATCCTAGCAGTCATTGGGCAGCAGGCGGGGAGACACCCTGGACAGGCCACCAGGCCATCACAGCCCCCCCCCCACACACACACACACACGCACACACACCTATCATTAATGTATATCAAAATCACACATTCAGTCTGTCTCCGATTGATTTTGAGAGTCTCTAACATACTTAACAAAGATGCATAATGTTGCACATAGCCACAAAATAAATATACCACAGACTGAAATTAGCTAGCATAATAAACTAAGCTATTATCAACGTGACTCAGTGTTAATCTCGCCGGAGCTTTGCTTGGTAAAATATAAAGAAAGAGATGACGCTCGCTCTCACAAAACAGGCCTGTACTACAATGTATTAAAACTTTTTTTTCCTATATCTGTATTGATATACACTCACCGGCCACTTTATTAGGCACACCTGTCCAACTGCTCGTTAATGCAAATTTCTAATCAGCCAATCACATGGCAGCAACTCAATGCATGTAGGCATGTAGACATGGTCAAGACGATCTACTGCAGTTCAAACCGAGCATCAGAATGGGGAAGAAAGGGGATTTAAGTGACTTTGAACGTGGCATGGTTGTTGGTGCCAGACGGGCTGGTCTGAGTATTTCAGAAACTGCGGATCTACTGGGATTTTCATGCACAACCATCTCTAGGGTTTACAGAGAATGGTCCGAAAAAGAGAAAATATCCAGTGAGCGGCAGTTCTGTGGGTGAAAATGCCTTGTTGATGCCAGAGGTCAGAGGAGAATGGCCAGACTGGTTCGAGCTGATAGAAAGGCAACACTAACTCAAATAACCACTCATTACAACCGAGGTATGCAGAAGAGCATCTCTGAACGCACAACACGTCGAACCTTGAGGCAGATGGGCTACAGCAGCAGAAGACCACACCGGGTGCCCCTCCTGTCAGTTAAGAACAGGAAACTGAGGCTACAATTCGCAGAGGCTCACCAAAATTGGACAATAGAAGATTGGAAAAACGTTGCCTGGTCTGATGAGACTCGATTTCTGCTGCGACATTCGGATGGTAGGGTCAGAATTTGGCGTCAATAACATGAAAGAAAGGATCCATCCTGCCTTGTATCAACGGTTCAGGCTGGTGGTGGTGGTGTAATGGTGTGGGGGATATTTTCTTGGCACACTTTTGGCCCCTTAGTACCAATTGAGCATCGTGTCAACGCCACAGCCTACCTGAATATTGTTGCTGACCATGTCCATCCCTTTATGACCACAGTGTTCCCATCTTCTGATGGCTACTTCCAGCAGGATAATGCGCCATGTCATAAAGCTCGAATCATCTCAGACTGGTTTCTTGAACATGACAATGAGTTCACTGTACTCAAATGGCCTCCACAGTCACCAGATCTCAATCCAATAGAGCACCTTTGGGATGTGGTGGACCGGGAGATTCGCATCATGGATGTGCAGCTGACAAATCTGCAGCAACTGCGCGATGCTATCATGTCAATATGGACCAAACTCTCTGAGGAATGTTTCCAGTACCTTGTTGAATCTATGCCACGAAGGATTAAGGCAGTTCTGAAGGCAAAAGGGGGTCCAACCCGGTACTAGCAAGGTGTACCTAATAAAGTGGCCAGTGAGTGTGTGTATATATATATATATATATATATATATATATAACACTTTATTAAAAGAAACACTCAATGGTAGGGAAAGTGCTCAACAAATAAGGAGCAAAATATTGACTTGACTCACTGGATTTTATATATATATATATATATATATGCATACATTTATTTTCTTTAAATTTCAAAGTTTCAGAGGTTAACACTACATGTAGAAATTACTGAAGCAAAGAAGAGGAAGCTTAAAGACTTCTTCAAAATATACATCAGCTATCACTACTGATCTAGCTTAGCTAGGCATGTGCCGAAGTTTGTATCTTTTTTTTTAATAGGTTCACTAGATAATCCAATCGTTATTTAATTTGTTGATATAAAATTTAAAAACTGAATGGCTAAGCTAGTTCAAGTTTATTGTCCCTTGGTGCATTTTCAATCTGTTGTCAGATTTGTCTTCATCATGTCATGCCATCAGTGCTTACTATTAAGGTTTTCCTTTTCCTTTGTCAATTCTCCTCATTTAAATGTGGCGTTGGGCATCCGGGTAGCATAGCAGTCTATTCCGTTGCCTACCAATACAGGGATTGCCAGTTCGAATCCCCGTTGTTACCTCCGGCTTGGTCGGGCGTCCCTACAGACACAACTGGCCGTGTCTGTTGGTGGGAAGCCAGATGTGGGTATGTGTCCTGGTCACTATACTAGCGCATCCTATGGTCGGTTGGGGCGCCCGTTCGGGGGGAGGGGGAACTGGGGAGAATAGTATGATCCTCCCACGCGCTACGTCCCCCTGGTGAAACTCCTCACTGTCAGGTGAAAAGAAGCGGCTGGCAACTCCACATGTATCGGAGGAGGCATGTGGTAGTCTGCAGCCCTCCCCGGATCAGCAGAGGGGGTGGAGCAGCGACCAGGATGGCTTGGAACAGTGGGGTACTTGCCCAATTACAACTGGTGAAAAAGGGGAGAAAAATCCAAAAAAAAAAATGCAGAGTTGATCAAAACAGGACAGGTCATGGGGGAGGAGAGGAGGAAAGCAGCTTGAAAATGAGAGAGGAGCAGAGCAGCTTAGGGAGGAGAGGGGAGCAGAGGAGCTTGGACTGGAGAGAAGAGCAGGACAGGGGAGCAATGTAAGTAGCAGCCGCTTACTTGACTGCTGGAATCATAATCAATTTGAACATTTCACCAAGACATAGGGCCCAGACACACCAAACCGACTAGAGGCGACGAAGGCCGACTGCTGCGTCGCCTCACGTCGCCTGCCATCTGGGCCAAAAAGTAGCACTTGAGCACACCGCAAAGACTGCAGCTGACGGCAACTAGCATGTACATTCTGCACTGATTCGCTAAGCTGAATAGCGAATCAGAGGGATCTCTCTCACCGACGGGCTCCGCCGATCGGCCGAAAAGCTGCCGACAGGGGTCCGACTAGTGCCGATGGTGCGGGACACACTGCAAAAACTAGGGTCACAGACGCTCACCGACGTCCCGACATTGGCCAACGACCGACTGTCAGCCTGGTGTGTCAGGGCCCTTATCCATTTCTTATTATTAAAAAGAAAAATTGGGATGCAAATCATGCAGGAGAGCAGGGTCATTTGGGACAATGAGAACAAAACTGAGGTACACTTTCTCTAGCGAATGGCAGCACTGTAGGGTAAGCCCATATGGCAACAACAATGAGAAGCAAGTGAAATCTTTGAGAACGAAAATCAACAAACACAGTGTCTTGCAGTTACAAATGAGCAGAAGACATAACTGAAAAGACAAGATGAGAATGCTCTAGAATCAAGCTCTCTTAAAACACAAGCTGAAATTTTAACTTCCAACCCACAATGTCTTCAGAACAACGCACTTTATTGCAAAAAAATAATCGGCCATATTCTGTTCACCCAGGACTAATAGAGCTACAGAGGATAAATGGTGTAAATGTTGGCCGTGTTCTTCACTCAAATGTCACATGTACAGACATTGTACATTTTATATCAAAAGAGATGAGGCAAGCATTATTGGCAAGCATCAGAATGAACCAATCCAAAGCTCACTGTAAGTGTGGATGAAAGCACCTCTTTAAGCAAAAAGTCTTGTCTTATTGTGGACCCCAGAACATCAGCTGATAGCTTGGAGCCGTTGACCTTCTTTTTAGATCTTCTTGAGCTAGAGAATACAACTGCAGATGCAATTACTAGAGAAATACTAAACTGCCTGCTGAAACATGGCCTTGGTGATGCTTTTCTTAAAGAACGTCCGATGGGATTCTGTTCAGATGGAGCAAAAAAGGGTAAAACTGAAAAGTAAGTTCCCAGGCCTCATAGGCTGGCATTGTCTGAACCACAGGTTTGAGTTGTCTGTGTCAGATACAGTCAAGCACTGCACAGACACCAACCACCTCACAGCTCTTCTTGGAAAGTTATACTGTCTGTATAATCAGTCACATAAAAACCCAAGAGAGCTCGATGCTGTAGTCTCTGAAGCAGGTGTATGTTTGAGGAGGATTGGTCAAGTCTTAGGGATAAGGTGGGGTGGCTTCATCTTTCAGAACAGTGAATGCTGTTTGGACGATGTATGCTGCACTCTACAAACACCTCACAACTGCAAGTAAAGGTCTGAACCAAAACTCAATTGAAGGATGTATGTACGAGGGCAAGCAGCAAAGTTGAGTTCAATTGCTTTTGTTAAAAACCTCAGGCTAGTGATGAACACAGTGGAGGAGCTTAAAGAACTGTCTGAGGCTATGCAGTCCAGAGACATTAGACTGTCTCAGTCAGTCAACCTGAGAAAAAGGCAGCTAGATGTTTTCAAAACCATGAGCAGGAACCCAGACAGTGGTCCATTCTACAAAACTGCATGTGAGGCTGCGCAGCAAGGTGCTTTTAATGGCATAACACAGTTCAGTGACAGCAGCCAGAAGGTAATAGATCACAGAATGTTCTATGAAGCACTATGCAAAAGCATGCAAACAAGAATGGTCACAAGTGAAGAGGAATCACTCTTTCACAAGGTCAATGTGTTGAATAAAAACACATAGCCAAGCCCTCTACCATTAATGTACGGGGGAAATGAAGTAAGAGGACAATGCAATCTTTAGAAAATAGGATTCTCTGGTGTTAGGCAAAGTCACGCGGATTTTAAGGAGAACTCCAGCGTATCAAGGCACAAGTCCCTTCTGAAACGTGAACATGCAGCAGAACCCATTACTGTAAACAGCACAGAGTGAGAGAGATTTCTCTGAAATGAATGCGGTTGTGATACTGCTGCACTCACAACTGAAACTTGAAAATGTCTCTGCTCTAATGTTCATTAAAATGGGTGGACATCCTCTTACCTCTTGGGATACCACAAAATATGTCAGAAAGTGGGTAGCTATGTACCAGAAGATCTGTAGACCATTTGGTGTGTAGACAAAGATGCAGTACCACACAAGCTTCCAACAGTATCTAGATGACTTTGATTAGCATTTTAGTGTTCAGAGCAGAGGGTTGTCTCACCTAGTTATATTTTATTTACAGGTTGTCAAATAACATCGATCAGATCTTGTAGTCTATGCGTGCACACATGCACCCATGAAACCCTGAAATCACAGAGCCCCCACATAACTAATCCCGATTTAACTCTTGCTTATAACCTGCACTCTTCCAGGTTACTTGCTTGCTGTAAATCCTCCACAAGAAATATGGCATTAATTAGAATAGCTCGGAAATATGCATTTCTTTACAATTTCAAATGCAGAAACGCAGTAGAGCATCTTTTGAGCTTGCACTTTACCTCATTGCAAGCACAACATTTTCTCCCATGTTTCTCCTTTTCCCATTTGACACTGTGATTCTACATAGGCTCATTTTCTGCATTAGGGCTCATTATCAACAACAACAACAACAACAACAACAACAACTTAGTTTTGTATAGCGCCTTTCAAGGAACCCAAGGACACTTTACACTAGATAAGAACAAAAAAATAAAAAAACGACACGAACAGAAAATAAAAAGAGCAAAGATTGCCGGGGATAATAGAAGTGAATGGAGGCCATAGGCCTAGGTGAACAGGTGAGTTTTCAGGAGTTTTTTCAAAGTATCCAAAGGCAAATCATTGCGGATCTCTGCTTGAATAGCGGTCCACGGGTGGGGGCTGCCACACTAAAGGCTCTATCCCAAAAGTGCAGGCTGGTGTGGGGGATGGAAAGCAAGCCAGTGTCTGCAGACCGCAGATTCCGGGATGGAATATAGGGGTTGGGGAGGTCTGATAGGTACTGGGGGGTAAGGGCATGGAGGGATTTATAGGTGAAGAGGAGGATTTTATAGGAAATGTGGGATTTGACCGGGAGCCAGTGAAGGTGGACAAGGGTGGGAGTGATGTGTTGCCAGGGCTTGGTGAGGGTGAGCACCCTGGCAGCTGAATTCTGCACATCCTGAATGAAGCCTGTCTAGGGTTTTGCTAGGTACCCCAGACAGGACTCCATTGCAATAAGCCACACGGGAGGGGATGAAGGCACAGATGAGGGTCTCTGCCATGGATTTTGAGGTGAAAGAAAGCAGATTTGGTGACGGATTTGATGTGTGACTGGAACGACAAGGTGAAGTCCAGAATGACACCAAGGTTATGGACTTCTGGGGATGGGCAGATGGAGCAGCCATCTACGTCAAGAAGATCTCCAACCTTCCAGAGCAGCGCCTTAGGAGCCACAACCACAAGCTCATTCTTATTGCTATTTAGCTTGAGTAGATTTGATGACATCCAGATTTTTATTTGGCGGAGGAAGTTGACAAGGATTGTGGGGGGAGCTGAGAGGATGGTCTAGTGCCGAGATAAAGCTGCGTGTCGTCAGCGTAGCAATGGCAACTTAAACCGTGGTGGTGGATGATCTGACCAAGGGGGAGTATGTAGATGTTATCTTATTCCCTTACTGTTTACTTTGCTTGTCATTTTATCAGTCTTTGTTATGGACTTTTCACCCTGTTACTTTTTTTGTAATAATATAGAATCTGTGAACTGATCCATCTTTGCTTTTGCTTCTCGTGATGATATTGAGATGTTCTTACCGCTTGTTTGTTTTGAGGGGTGATGTACTTGTGAAAACAGATATTTTTCCATCTCATCTACACAAAACAGTAATTTGTTTCACTTGAATACTCTTCAGTGTGTTACCCTTGTATTCTGCTGCTATGTTTTAAGGCTTTGGAACCGCATATAAATAAATGAATGTAATTGGGCATTGGTAGTACGATTTTCAACAGCAGTTTCATCGTAGTTTTTTCGTGGGGGATCACAACTCAGTTATCACGCACACCCCTGAAACTGTGAAAAGGATGTGTGAACAGATGAATAAGATACAAACGGAAACACAGTGTACAACATTATCACTGAGCAGGAAGCTGTAGTTTTCTTTTAAAATCGTTGTTAGTAAAGGGTTTGAGATATGCGAATGAATCTTGGAAATGCACACTAAATACAGATTGCGTTATAATGTGAGGGCACCTATAAGAGAGCCTGAGTTTTCCTATGAGATAAAAGACAGGTTGATGAAAATGTTGTTCTTTATCTGTGCACCGCCACAACATGGCAATGCTCCATTAAAAGGGCGCTTCAGGGGACCGTTTCTCACGCTGACGGCCGTCAGACTCCCCAGCAAATGAACCCAGAAGGTTTAAACCTCAAGATGAACATTTTCATCATCACATTAGCTAACTATAGTCTTGACTTTTAAGCATGGGGTCAGCATAATATGCTTAACATTGAAGAGCAGGAATAACAGGAACTACCACCAACCTGAACCTGTATTTTTACCCTTTTTTTGCAAACAAATACTGATTGGAGAGTTTCCCTGCAAATATCAATTCTTCAGCTGGTTGAACAAAATTCAGTCATCTGTTTCCCAAAGCACTCTCTTCTTATAGTGTACCATAGTATAATGTTGGTACATTTAAAACCATTATTCCTACAATCTATTGGAATCATCAGATGCCGCAATGCGTTGTTGTGTCAGTTAGTCTGTCAGTTTCTGTCGGCCAATAGCCCAGAGTAACTTTGAGTTATGTGACATTGGTACGAGACAAAATATTTAACATGTGAAGACAGTATCAAGGCAGAGGCTGCCGGATTTCATATTATATAACATGCTGCCAGTAAGCCAACTGAAAAATGTCATTCAGCAAAGATATTTTGTGGTACATTAGCATGCTGTGGTCCCCCATATAATTTGGTATGATACACACAAAACCTCCATTTGAATTCAAATGCATCAGAATGAGTTTAACTTTGTCAAAGGTTCATTATTCACTGTAGCTATATACATGAAACAAACCGTATTCAAAGTTATTTAGACGTCTCAGATTTCTTTTTGTCGACTTGTGTAAGCTTCACCCCACAATGAGCGATGCTGTGAGCTTCACTGTTTCTGCACTTTGATCACTTTCTCACTTTTGTCCTGTATGCAAACCCGAGAGTTGACCGTGTGAACATTTCCTTTCTTATTTCCCATCGCAGTCATTACGCCTACTGCAGTAACCTCACTGCACTATGAATAGTTGTGTTTTTCATTTCAACATGTTCATTAAATAGACTCCATTGTGAACGCAGTTGTACTGCACAGTATTGACAGCTCAGTATATGTTGCATCCCATCATATAACATCAAATAGCACTGTCTAATACTGCAACACATTGCATCACGCTGCATCATATTGTGTTGCATTGCATCATGTAGTTTATATCATTCTGTTTTTTGTTTTTTGCTCCTGGTCATATTATTATTAAAGTGTAAATCATGCTGTCCTCTAGACTGACCTTCCTGGGACTCGTGGAGGAATCCTTGGTGGAGGAATGACAGGCGCAGCATCTGATGGCCGTGGGGGCTGTTGTCGACGAGGGATGATGTCCGCTGTGTCCTTTAAAAGAGTCAAAGCCGTACCTAAATATCCCTTTTTATGAAACAAGCTCAACAATTCCCCATTCACTTTGCCCATTGGGTAGTTATTGATTGTTGTCTTCAACAATATGAGAAAAGGCTTCAGTAACGGCACAGAGAATTAACCAATTTAAAGTTTCTAGGTCTAGAACTGCCTTGAAGATTTGCTTAAATGAGAATTTCCTTTTCATGGGTGAATTCTAAAATACTGCATTGCATGTACATGCAAGAATTTTCCTAACTTATGGATCTTGAGTATTCAACTTCTGGAGCTTTGTTTCCCTGCATACCCTTCTTGGGCACATGTAGGCCATGCATGAGGCCTGTCCTCAGTGCACAGGGTCAGCTATGGGAAGCACCGCCGGTGAAAGAGTTTAGTCTAGTTCAGAGGCAGTCTATTCAGGGTCTGTCATGCGGTATACTGTCAGACAAACTGCTCTGTAACTGAATATTATGCAGTTCATTCCACTGATGACTGATTACATATTGTAATACACTGAGGAGAAATTGCCACAAACCTCAAAATCAGGTTCTGTCCCACTGCTGTAGCTAATGGTGCTGTGTGTGCTGAGTCTGTTACTCTCTATACCTAGAAAAGACAAAAATAATATGCATGTATTATGATTTTTTTTTCTTAGTTTTGTACTTTAGGATACATATAAAATATGCTCACTTCCCCAACTGTGGGTGCAAAACAACTTAAGTGCAAAAAAGTTTTCCCCCTTTTTTCTCCCCAATTGTACCCTGCCAATTACCCCACTCTTCTGAGCCATCTGCAGACTACCACATGCCTCCTCCGACACATGTGGAGTCGCCAGCCGCTTCTTTTCACCTGACAGTGAAAACATAGACGTAGGGACGTAGCGTGTGGGAGGATCACACTATTCCCCCCCCAGTTCCTCCTCCCCCCTGAACAGGCGCCCCGACTGACCAGAGGAGGTGCTAGTGCAGCGACCAGGACACATACCCACATCCAGTTTCCCACCCGCAGACACGGCCAATTGTGTCTGTAGGGACGCCCGACCAAGCCGGATGTAACACAAAGATTCGAACCGGGATCCCCGTGTTGGTAGGTGACAGAATAGACTGCCATGCTACCTGAATGCTCCTAATATACATAGACTTCATCGACAATTTTCTCGCTGTAACCTGAGTTTCCTGTTTTCAGAAAGGAGATATACCCTCATGTCTTTTGAGGGCTTGAAAAAAGCCTGTCGTTTAAAGGTGAGAAATAAACTGGCGTTTCGACTCACTGGATGAGCTGGAGTTGCTGCCTGTCTTCCAGTTTCCTCTCTTGATGGTACAGGTGTATGGAGGCGCAGGGGCTACCAGTTGAGGGGAGGATTCATACACAGCACACTCCAATGACACAGCACAGCCCCAGTCGCTCTGGAGTGGAGCGGTTATTTCGTAATCTGCGAAAGAAAAGACCACACATCGACCATAAGTACCTTTGGGTGGTGTCTCTTCGCTGAGAACAGTATAATCTGTCCACATTGTCATATACAATCCTACCGAGCTCCTTTCCAATCTTCTCCCTCTCTTTGTGGCGCCTGGTGATGCTTTCTCGTAGCCTCTGCAGATTTTGCTGGAGAAAAAATATCCACCCAGACAGCGTTAAATGTTGGCATCTGATTCTCAACCACTTAACAACTTTGAAGGCAGACCACAGGTTGTGTATATTGACTGTGTGTAGTGGGTCACCTGCTGATAGCGAATGGAGCTAGACCTTTGCTCATGGTCCAACTTCCAGGCCCTGAACTCTAAGACTGCCTCGTCCACACTAATTTTGCCTATCTTCACCCTGTCCTGCAGAGCGATGAGCTGCTTCTGTCCAGGGGTCGTCATCTCAGCATAGTCCTGTGTCGTATAGAAGTCTAGATTCATTGTAGGAGATATTTGGACATGAGTGTTATTCCAGAATTCCACCTTTAATAGTTATCATCTATCCATCTATCTATCCATCCATCCATCCATCCATCCATCTATCTATCTATCTATCTATCTATCTATCTATCTATCTATCTATCTATCTATCTATCTATCTATCTATCTATCTATCTATCTATCTATCTATCTATCTATCTATCTATCTATCTATCTATCTATCTATCTATCTATCTATCTATCTGTTGGAGCCATTTCTGTAAAGTCATTTAATATGCATTTGTTATTTTGTGTTATACCTTGGATATAATTCTATATTTAGTGAACATGTTTAAATGGGAGAAGTGAAATCTTTATATGTAAGCCCGCGTATGAAAAGATTTAGTGTGATGCATTTTGATTGGCTGCTGAAGTTACTATAAATGCGTAAGCCCATAAATGTAGCTCCAGAAGCACTGGACCAGAGAGCATCACAGTCTTTTGACCGACACGTCATGTAACTTCTGTAGCAAAGCCTGGAATTCATCCTTTTCATTTTGTACTGAAGTTTAATTTCGTAGTTAAGGAAAAAAAAGAAGAAGAAACTTCAGATTCAAGACTTTTATTTTCTGATTTGTGTGGAGTGTGAAAGTGCCTTGAGGTCCTGAGCTAGTGAGTCAGCACTGCTGCACTCACACTACCTATCTGTCTATATATGGATACTGTCATACCACGAGACACAGTTTTGTTTTTTTGAAATTAAAAAGCTATTACTTAAATTTCTCACAAAATTTCTGAAATATTTCACATTAGCAAACAGTTTAGCGTGACGAACCTCAGTTGGATTCTTAAATATGATATTCTTGCATGTGTAAGCAGATCTATCTGTATTGTATAAAATTCCCCATGATTATCGTTACAATAACCATGGGGAATTTTTTTTTCTTCTCAACATTGCCTGGCACTATGTGTGTGGGTAAAGATGACTCCCAGTGTCTAGTTAATCTCATCATATTTTTTGTTGTTTTGGTATCATCTGTACCTTTAATGGACTCCATGTTCGTACACTTTGGGGTCGTTGTTTCTGAAAAGACTGAAAAAGAACACCCCCCCAATATAGAAACCTTATGTCACTCATTTCTCTTGAGCTTGAGCACAGTTTGATGACTTGTGATTTGTAGAGCACTGGTTTTGAAAGAGGAAAAAATGCTGCACAGTACCTCTGGAGATGTACGTTTGGGGCTGCTTGTGCTCAGAAGCTTCAGGTCTGGGTACTGGGGCTGGGGGACGATTCCATACATCTGGCCTATAAATTGCTTTTTCATCTACAGCGTAATAGACATCTTCTGGGAAGAGGTTGTATGGGTCCTCCTCTTCCTCATACCTCTCCAAGTCATCTTGCTCACCTTTTGCCTCTTCCTCAGATATTACTTTATTCTCTTCATCTTGGGCTTGACTTGACCCAGGTGTTGCTATGTGTAAAAAAAAAATAAAAAAAAGTTTTGCATTCAGTTTTCTCCAAATGAAATATTTCAAAATTATTTTGGAAATGAGTTCAATGCATACGTTGGAAGAACTTTCTCAGCATAGCCTCCTCAGGGTTCTGACACTCTTCTGCCGCATTCATCACTTCATCTGAGAAGAATAATCATCATTAGCATTGTCCTCATTAGCATATTTACCACCAACAACAACATATAAATTATCTCTATAGTCACCGTCATAGCACACGGCCAAAAACAATAGCAACAGCCAACTCTGTTTTTCATCATCTTAATCATTTATTTAAGTCACTAGAACTGTTGATAGATCATCTTACATAGGTCCTCAATGCAATCAGGGTCTATCCCCAACATTGACTCATAGATGTCCTCTGTGCCACTCGAGTACTTGGCGATGACGTCTTCAGTGTTTACTGTTGACATAAACTCATACACCTCCCCATCCTCCTCCGTGGCGATGACGTCTTCAGTGTTTACTGTTGACATAAACTCATACACCTCCCCATCCTCCTCCGTGGCGATGGAGTCGCTCATTTGGCTCTTGAGTATGTCGACCGTCTCCTAATTTATTTCAAGCACAAGACAATGATGACGCCTGCTTGACTGGCTGGAAGACGACTGTGCTGATTTGCAGTATTACAGGACAGTATGCATACAAACAACACAAATTCATTCAGCTGAAAACGCTGAGGGTACAAAACTTAGAGGGATGCTTTCTTTGTTTTCACCTCCCCTTCTTTTTTCTCCTCTAAGAAAGCCTCAGTTTGTTGGGGACATTGCTAAATATTGGCTATCGGAAGGTTTCCACAGATATGCATACCCATGCTGACATCAACGCTTCCCTCGGTGGCGGCGAGTCGACCTCAAATGCAAATAGCCTTGGTGCCTGAGCTGAACGCCGCATTGAAGCTGAAGTCATTGTCGTGGCATCTTGATGAAAGAAATCAGATCTTTTCTGGGGTTTTTTTTAAAAGAAATTTCTCCCAGTTGTACTTGGCCAATTACCCCACTCTTCCAAGCCATCCCGATCACCGCTCCACCCCCTCTGCCGATCCGGGGAGGGCCTGCAGACTACCACATGCCTCCTCCAGTACATGCGGAAGATAGTGAGGAGTTTCGCCAGGGAGACGTAGCGCATGGGAGGATCACGCTATTCCCCCTCCTCCCTGAACAGGCGCCCCAACCAACCAGAGGAGGCGCTAGTGCAGCGACCAGGACACATACCCACATCCGGCTTCCCACCCGCAGACAAGGCCAACTGTGTCTGTAGGGACTCCCGACCAAGCCGGAGGTAACACAGGGATTCGAACTAACACAGGGATTCGAACTGGTGATCCCTGTGTTGGTAGGCAACAGAATAGACTGCCACGCTACCCAGATCGCCCTGATGTTTTCAATTTCTGGCATGAAGTTGTGTCTAAGTTCCCGCAGCATTTGACCCATTCAGATACATATGGTACATTGTTGAGGACCCAGCAGCACTGCAGTTCTTGACGCACCTGGCACCAACTATCTAATCCATCATAAGCACTTATTTCCTGTTTTTTGCCATTTTCCCCCTCACATTCATAATCTGTCTCAACTCTCTCAAATATTAAAAGTCCTTCTTTAACCCGTCCCACCGTCTTGATCTATATGGTAAAATGGATTCATCTTGAGAACTCAACTAGGGAGCAAAGCTTTCACCCGGATTCTTCCTGTCGGCCTATTGCAAGGAAAGAGCAAGTGTCTGCGATGTTTTGTACACTCAGCGTGCAAAGACTGTTTAGCCAGCGGACTTACGACAAAGTCATCCATGAACTGTCTGAGATCTGAGAAGCCGCTCTTCTCCGCCAGTGTATTTGGGTAGTCTCCATCCTTGTTCATCACACTGTAAGCCTGCAAAGCCCCGGGACACTTGAGGAGGACCTTGGTCAGCTTCTTCAGGCCGTACTTGGCAGAAAAGTGAAGCACTGTGGGAAGCTCCTCGGTTCGCTGGTCTGAGGGACAAAAAGGAGACGGGCTCCATTTCTGATCCGTGTCACTGCTTTCTCTTTAGTGCTTTCGTTATGCGAAATTATCAAGGTACAATCATGACATGGAGAAACTCAGTTGCAGCTATATTTTTTTTTGCTGTTTCCTTTCACTTTCTATTTCGTTTTCTCCAGCTGCACCACAAATGTATTTTCCCCAAGGTGCCACATAAGGCAACGTAATGTAATGTAACATGATGCAATCTAATAAGTATATCGCTTTGTTATACACACTGAAATAACACGTCTCCGTAAAAATGGAAATACTTTGGTTGACAAACTTTAAGATCTTATCTTACGTTCACGGCACAACTATGGGCTGACACAACAGGCTTGTGTAAACCAACGAGTCCATTTGCATCTGAACAAACAGACCTGAACACGCTACTCACATGCTGACATATTGTCTTCTTCAATCTGTCTATTTCCAAACAGATTAAGCTTGTCCGCAGGCATCCTGGATTGTAGCGAGGCGGTTAAAATGTCGTCCAGCGATTCCGTTATATTGGCTGTGATGTTGAACGCCTTCAAATGAAGAGAGCAGAGACATATTTTTAAACCTGATCAACGTTTAAAAGCTTTGAATGGTGAGATGTGTCAGACTCGTATTCCATTCTTATAATTTCTGTGCGACTATTCAATTTTATTAGTACTAAATTTTATTTATATTTTATTTATTTTATTTTATTTGTTTATGGGAACATAAATTGGCCCTATTTGGCGATGATGTATTGCTATACCTAACTCAGCCTTACACAGTCACTACCAAAATTGATGAGTCTACTAGAAAAACATGGGACACTCTCAGGTTATAAGCTTAACACACAGAAAACTTTGTGTTAAGGTGATCACATTTAATTACAACCCACCCAACTATATTAGGGGAAAATATAGATTGAAATGGGGTGCAGAATCAATTGAGTACCTGGGTGTCAACCTGCCTATATTTTATTTCACATATATAACCACCCCCAGGATGACCCCCCCAAGGTTGGACTACCCTGGGGCTCGAACCCAGGACCTTCGTGCTGTGAGGTGACCGCGCTAACCACTGCGCCACTGTGCCGCCATTATATAATATATTATTTCATGTTATTTATATTTATATTAATTATAATATTATAAACACTATTAAGCAAGCAACGAAGAAATAACGTGACTTCACCTGGCTAATGAATTCCATGGGATCAGTGGCGTTTTCAAGATGGCGGCTGACCTCTCCCATGTTGGTATAGTATGTAATGGGCCTCAAGCAGACGGGAGACTGATCGGTGTACAACACCAGTGACACCACTCCAGCAGGCAAATCTGTGCAAGACACAAAACGGTTCAAAAGGCGGAAGGACACATCGGATTTTCCGGTCGACGTCAGGGCTTGTGAAGCCAGGGCTTGTGAGGATACTTACCAGGGGCGGTGACACTGACGGTATATTCGTTCTCGAAAGTCCCTGTGACCCGTGTCGGAGTGATGTTCTCAGAGAAGAAATCCACCTCTAAATTTAACTGTTTGTCCAGTTTTCGTGTAAGGATGATGAAGATGGTCACACGGTCCTTAATGACAGGGAGACGTGAAATGAATATCTGTTATGTATGTTTATCCCTCTTTGTTTGCTTATTTTTAATTTCTTTCACATGACTATAAATCAAAAAGTGGATTATTGACGTTGAGTGCCAGTGTTGTGTCAGACGGTACATCCCGGAGAGCGGCTCGGATCCTTATCGGTATTATCTTCAAGTGTTATTGTGCAAATAACTCTGGCAAACTTACCCCACACAGAACTCTGGTTGGTTGAACGGTGAGGCAGGTGATAATTTCCTCGCTTGTGGATGTTTCTGGGGTCACATTTTCTACGTCTTCCCAGCCGGTGTCCTTTTCCCCTACTGGTTTTTCTTCCTCTGTTTCTCCAGATATTTGATTCCCAGCCAAAGAGGCCGGCGCGATCTGTGACTCTGCATAGTCTGAAGCGGCGCTCTGCTGCTCAGCCTCCTCTTGTTTGCCTACGAAAACAAACAATTGCTTGTTATTTCACCTTCAGATCGGCTGGATGTGCTACGGGTACGGTTTTGGACCTTTATCTATCCGGCAAAGTTGGGCTGGTTGAATAGACATTTGCTTGGTGTGACTAGCCAACACACACTTCAACTCATCTTATTCTCCCTCCCCCCCTCCCTTTTCTCCCAAATTGTATCCGGCCAATTACCCCACTCTTCCGAGCCATCCCTCGACCCCCTCTGCCGATCCAAGGAGGGCTGCAGACTACCACATGCCTCCTCCGATATATGTGGAGTTGCCAGCCGCTTCTTTTCACCTGACAGAGGAGTTTCACCAGAGGGATGTAGTGTGTGTGGCAGGATCACGCTATTCCCCCCAGTCCCCCCCTCCCTGAACAGGCACCCCAACCGACCAGAGGAGGCGCTAAGGCAGTGACCTGGACACATACCCACATCCAGTTTCCCACCCACAGACACGGCCAATTGTGTCTGTAGGGACGCCCGACCAAGCCGACGTCAACATGGGGATTCGAACCCGGATCCCTGTGTTGGTAGGCTACGGAATAGACCGCCACGCTACCCAGACACCTGTACAATCATAATTCTACTGCAGGCCGCAGAGCGTTTACAACAGAGCAGACGGAGCTTAAGTGCCTTGCTCAAGGGCACCTTCACAGATGTAGTTTGAGGACACAGAGATCATTTACTCTGTTTCTAACTTCAGTCTAGATTTCCTGTCTACATTCCAACTGCTTCTAACTTTCTGTGCTGCCTTCAGCCCAACTACACACTCCAATAACAGGAGGTCTTTAAAGGTACAAAAAGAAAAAGCAAATTACTTGGTGTGACTGACCAACACACACTTCAACTCATCTTAACGAAACCTTTTCTTGGCATGGTTTGTTTGGTGTAAAGTGGACGTTAAGGAGGCTTGTCACATACTGTAAGTGATGCACTCGAGAACGGTGGAGATGTAGAGGGCAGGCTCGTCCTCAGCATGGAGTTTCCTCCAGCTGGGCCAGTGTTCAAAGTTCCCGGGGAGTACATCATCCTCCGACAAACCGCACAGCAGCACCACCACTTTGTGTGGAGGATGAAGGAGTCTCTGGAGTGCTTCGCACAGCTGAACGTCATGAAGAATGTCCAAAAAGGCCGCCGTCAACAGCAGCACAACGCACTTGATGCTGTGGAAACATTCAAAGTTGTATTCGTGGAGCTGATCGGCCAGGCCGACGGTGTACAACAAAATGGACCTTTTGCACAATTCAGTGGAGGAGTTCAGGATCATCTGCAAATACTTTGCCCACTCCTGTGCCTCGGCAGTGTGCAGAATTAACAGTGTACACTTGGTGGGGGATTCGGCTCCTGTTGAGAGACAGAAAACGTGTGAGACGATGTGGGATTAGGCTGGACGGGCCATTCGACATGCAGTGTAATAAGGATTGTCTAGCCGCGTTGATTAGTTCCCGTTAATCATCGGATGTTAACAACTCCCCTACACAGGATGGATCCAAAGTACGCCACCAATCCAAACACCGCACTAATGATATTACTCTGGATGTATTACACTCCCGCTGCTGGACATTAGTTTCCATATCGCAGCGAGTCGTGTTTGTCATGGACGTGCTCCACAACATACCAGGTGTTCAGCCAAAGCTATGGAGTTTCAAGGTGACTGCGGTTAAAAGCATGAATGGACGATCTGTTTGGGAGACCTTCGGTGGAGCCAATAAGGAGCTGAGCAAACGCCGCGCTGTGTCAACACCAGTCAGAGTCATTTTGTTTGACTCATTACAGTGTTTAATCAGGCCAAGCTCCCCCCGTGTACTCTAACCGGGAGCCAGACCAAACGCAGGTATTTCACCCCCATTTTCCCCAGTGTTTGCGAGTAGAGAATCTCACCGCCCTTTTCTTTTCTGTTTTTTAACCAACAAAACTCTTAATTTGAGGTAGATTTTGGTGAATTATACCAGTTAGCTTGAAGAACCACACAAGGTAAGAGTCAAGCCGACTTCCTCATTTCTCAGGCACTGTTTTTAATCAATTGGAAACTGACGACATTTCACACAACACGAATTTGTTATCCCTCAAAAGGAGAGGAAACATCTTAAGAAGGTTAATTTGTCCTTTTTTTTAATCATCCGTCTACACAGCTATGTTTTAATTTAAAGCCTTGCTTTCTTGACGTCTTAGCCACTCATAGGAGTGAGCTGGTGAGGAGCAAACAGGAGAGGTGTGGAGTCTTACCTGACTCGGAGATGGGGACGACTCCTTCCATGGTTAGGACGACTAGCAGCCACTCACCCGGCAAAATGTGGCATCTGCGCAAATATAGACCTTTCTTTCAGTTTCTCGGGTCTGCTGGACGGCCTTTCCCCCTCTGCTGAGACGGCATTGGCGCAACCAGAGGTTAAGCGCCGTAATATTAATAGCAGCAGCTAGTTTCCTGATTTTGGTGAGTCTGGCCCACTTCCTGAAACAGCTGAAATAAAAAAGTGAGAAAAGGGCCCCGCATGCAAGACGGCTAATGTCTTCATGATCAGCCCCGTGTTTGTGATATCAGACGCCTCTCGGTGGAGAGGTGATGCATTCTAAGTGAATGCAGCACAATGGGACGACTGTACGGTGGAATCATTATCACTGGGAGTCATTGTGTTTGACACCAAGACTCGACTCTTTTACCGAGACAACAAACGCTCTTTCACCATACACTTGCTCTCTTTGTTCTCGTGTATACACTGGGACACACACACACGCACACACATGTTCACCTGTTGTCGTCGTGTCGTGCTTGTTCCTTTTTTTCAGTTCCTTTACAGCGTACTGGGTGCAGCGTGTTTCAAAACGTAAGACCTCAAGCCGAAAATATACTGTAAGGTAAATTTTCATTAAAAAACAGTACATGTGCTTTCACACCAAATAAGCGATTGTAAATGGTAATAGTTATGCTTTCTCCATTGATATGAAGACAGAAAAAAATGTTTTTAGATATATTAACATTCGTTCATATGAATATTCATACAAATGGAGTATTCGTAGGATTAATCGAGCGAAAAACATTGATTAATGATCGAATCAACCAACCAACCGATCAATCAACCAACCAATCAATCAATCAATATATTTGCTCTCAGCCCTAGTGGGCAGTGTAATGGTGGATTTTCACAGCAACTCTCCACATGAGGCCCAGCAGCAGCTCTACTTCCTGTGTAGCCTGTCTAACGAAATGATGGCTCACACTCCAATGACTGAGTCGCTCTGCACCTCCTCCTCTATAACCGTCTGCCCCTCCTCCTCTGTAACCGTTTGTACTTCCTCCTCTATAACAGTCTGCATCTCCTCCTCTATAACAGTCTGCACCTCCTCCTCTATAATCGTCTGCTGCACCTCTTCCTCTATAACATCTGCTGCACCTCCTCCTCTATAACTGCCTGCATCTCCTCCTCTATAACTGTCTGCACCTCTTCCTCTATAACTGTCTGCACCTTCTCCTCTATAACTGTCTGCACCTCCTCCTCTATAACCGTCTGCACCTTCTCCTCTATAACTGTCTGCACCTCCTCCTCTATAACCGTCTGCACCTCCTCAATAACTGTCTGCACCCCCTCCTCTATAACTGTCTCATCTCCTCCTCTATAACTGTCTCATGCCCTCCTCTATAACCATCTGCTTTCCCTCGGAGCAAAGGTGGAGCAGAATGGTTCCTTCTGCAGTACAAATGCTGTCACCGGAACTGTACCCTACACAGGCACAACACAGTACTCTTTCATGCAAGTCCCTTTTTATACCATTCATACCTTCAAAAGAACACTTAGGTGCACACTAAGTGACCTACCAGTTTTTTTGTTTTCTAGTTCTTTATTTCTGGACAGCAGTACATAACACCAAACTTACATCAAGACAGAAGCAGTTCTATTTCCGCTGCTGTCTCCAGATTACATATTGTAGCGAATTCGGGGGACAACGCAACCACAGGAACTGCCGCGGCCGAGAAGCGAACCCGTATCGCCCGCACCGCAGGAGACATCGTTAACCGCTCGACCAAAGGGTCAGACCCGCGGGCCAGCGGCCAGCGTGTCTTCTTATCCATGCACGTTACAATATATAGTTATGACAATATGATAAAGAAATAAAATAAACAGTAACTTTGTACATTTTGGGAAAGGTAAAGCGTGCACACCAGAGCAATGAAAAGTACATATATCGGGGAGACTTGGGAGAAAATAAAATAAAAACCAACGAGGTTTGCTGGAATAAAGCAGCATTACAAGATCAGCCATTCACCTCCACCAAACCTGACCGTGGGGGCCTTACATAGGTGACCGCCTCGGTCCAGAATGTAATGACCACATTCTTCTGAAGACGAAGAGAAAAATAATCTATAAATAAATCTAAACGCGTCCTTTACTCTGTCTATCCTCTCCTGTACTGTGGGGGGCTTCCGGAAGTAAACAACGCTTCTTCTTTTTTTACAAGCGGATATCAAAATACCGAATATTCAACATTTCCTGAAAATGATGTGGAAAACGGCAAGGGCAGATCAGTGGTAAATGTGAACCTTCTGCCCCCCGAAATACACCCCGTCTCCCACATCCGCCCCCCCCTCTCCCCTCCTGCACAACGCGCCTTCTTCTTCGGGTAAACGCAGAAAGCCGCGCGGGAGAGCGGAGCATTTCCGTTGCAGATTACACGCACCACCCAGATCCCCACTTCGTGTTGAAAAACCACCTGCTTTCCCCCGCTTTTCTGGGATGTATCCTGTATTTATTTCTCACAACGCCTTTATAAAATCCGGCGATTGCGTCCTTATTTGATCATTTTGGCTAAAAGTAACTTTGATGACACATCTGTGGAAATTGTACCCTTGTGTAGAAAAAAGCGCTTCTCTATTTTTGAGTGTGTGAGGTCAGACACCTCACGGGACAAAGAAGGACATCACACGCAACTAAACGTACACACGCACGCACGCGCGTGACCGGAGACGTCTGCTGGGATTGTAGAGTGACAGCGTGTCTGACACGTGGTGAGGAGCCGGAGCGGCGAGGACTTTGTAAACCAAGAACAGGGCTTTGAAAGCAGCGGGTAGCCGGTGAAGGTTTTAGAGGACTGGAGTAGCGTGGTCTGGTTTGATCTTGTCCTTGCTACATGCGGGTGTGGCTGAGATCTGGATAAATTGTAATCTGTGGGTTGTTTGGTTTAGAAGACCGATAAATAGAGAATTGCAACAGTGCAGCCTGCTCATGACAGGTGCATGCAGGCAGACAGGGAGACAAAGCATTTTGGAAATGTTTCAAATATATGTACAGTTTGTTTAATTAAAGATACTGTATATGCGTGCTGTATATGCCATTGTCAATAACGCGCGCCAACAAACAGGAAACTGGTATGACCGCTGCAGTAGAAACCGGAAGTCAGTGGACTACAGTTATGCACGGAGCCCTGTCATACACCCATCTCGCCACCAGAGGTCAGTACACAATCACTTACAATACAGCCAATGGACACTACAATACAATACAGCCCACAACACGGTTCCGTGTTGGGCCTGTTTCTTATCTTCAGAAGTCAGTTTAGTGCAGGACTAGGCTTAGTCTGTGTCCGAGAAACCAGCCCATAATCATGCTGAGAGTAACATCCAGGCATTATGTGAGCTGTTATGACTCAAAAGTGAAATTCTAAGTAACACTGAGTGAATGCTGACTGATAGGTTTGGCAGGAACCTCATGACAATAATTTCCTGTCATGTTTGATGTTTCAAAAACTGTTGCTAACATGATGTAAGCCTTAACAATGCAACAGGTCTGAATGACGTACAAGAAACATTTAAAAGAAGTTGCAGTCAGTACAATGCAAGATGAGACAAAGGTCAAAAGGACAAATGCAGTATCAACTGCCAACAGGTGTCGAGAGGCTCGGCTGCCTGTGTCCCATTGAGATCTAACTGATCTCGTGTGACGCAGGACGTGGTGCGCTGACATGGCTTGGACCAACAATACATTATTGTTATTTTATGACATAGACATTATAATCATTTGTATATTTATGTTATTTAACTGATGTTGTTTATCTATTTCAAACTCATGAAACTTTCAAACTCATGAAGTTGCTTTTGGAAAAATAAAGTTATTCTATTCTGTTCTCTTTTATTCTGTTCTATTCTCTTCCATTCTATTCTGTTCTGTTCTACTACTACTTACATTCTATTGTGTTCTATTCTATTGTTCCATTCTATTCTGTTCTGTTCTATTCGATTATGTTCCGTTCTATTCCATTCTCTTCTCTTCTATTCTGTTCTATTCTAGACCTTCAGAGGGAAAGGTCGGTGCTGATTCATACTAATAATCTATGAGGGCTATTCTGTTCATGCAGCGTCGAGGCTTTTCTATTGAGATAAAATCTTGCAGGACATCGGTTCCTACACTGCAGGAAGGGTCACCAAATGGTTTCATAGGCATAAAATTTGAGCCAGTCTAACATTTATCTTAAAGAAAACTCTATTGCGGCAGACCTCAGACAGCATTTTCCAGCACAATCATGCAAACAGCCAGCGGTGTGATTTGTTGTGCATCGCTTCCCCTCGGTGCAGGCCCAGACACTTGCCGAAGCCACGGCCAGCAACAGGGACGACGTGCAGGTGTCCGATGGTGTCTCGGTGCTCCTCAAGACACACCGCGTTGGCGTTATCTTCGTCGCCATCAACATTACGAACGCGTGCTTTCCTTTCACTTCTCAGTATCTTCAGTTACAGCTCTGGAATCGCGAGTTTATTGAGCCGCGTCACGGTGATATCCGTTTGTATTCCAACCATAACATCGATCTGCTTTATTTCCCTCCAATAACACAACCGTAAGTGTTTTATATCTGATTTGACTTGTTTCGCTCCAAAACAGCGCAGCGTTTAATGGCTGCAATAAAAGTTCCCTTTCTGACCGTTTGAAAGTGCCTGTGAAGAGCAGGGTGATCCATGACCTGTCTTTAAGTACAATTTCCTGTGGAAGAAATCCCCTAATTTCTTCTAACTCCGCTATTAGCTACCATAAGCATGACCGGACCGTTACCTTTTGTTTGGGCTCCCTTGAAACCACTATCTATTAGGTGGCTCAAATCAAATCCCTGCAGCCTGAGTTTAATAACAGCATATTTTAACCTTGTTATCCAATATCCTGTCTTTTAGTCCTCTGTGTATTTTCAGCACACGGATTGACCCTACTCGATGGCTAGCGTCAGTTCAGAGAAGCGATCTTTAGATCCCGACTCTCGGAGCACAAAAGTTCACCGCGGGCTTTGAGATACGCCGACGACTTTTTCATTTAGGCCGCATGACGTCCGTTAGCAACAGCGCCGTCGGTGCTGCGTGGACGCAGAGGGGTAGCGGTGCGCCGCTGTTTACCGATCATACGCGCCACCGATAGTACAGTGATGAATTTATTATCCACCATCGCGGGCTGTTTTCGTTAGCCGCTCGAGCCAGACTTGGATGCCGGTCAAACCGCTGCATATGGGGGCCCTTATGTAAGGCCGCCCTGCTCTCATTCCGCAGTAAAGTTCACCGCGCAGTCACATCAGCCCGGGAGAAACCACGTCGTCAGACATAGTTGCTCTGATAAATCTTAACGTGCACGCCACGAATAAATAATGAGATGGTGACGCCGAGATAGTGATTGATTGAATGGTAGTAATGCGGCCTGATGTCACGGGGATTGATGAGCGAGCGTAAATGATTCGGGAGAAGCAGTTTTAACATATTTCGCACACGGCCGATGAAGTAGAAGTTGGCGTGATAGTGGGGTCGGTGGAAACCTTTTGTGCACAGTATCAACTCGACAGGGATGGGGAAAAAATACACAGCCGCCCTGTAAGACTGATGACCGTTCGTTTTGGAAATCATACCTTGTAATTCGAGAGTGCCATTACTGCGAGGCTCCTGAAACGACTTCCCTTCAATTCACGGAGGAGCATGTTGCGCGTCGATTAAAACGGATGTGAGCGGATCGCCGGTTCGAATCCCCGTGTTACCCCCGGCTTGGTCGGGCGTCCCTATAGACACAACTGGCCGTGTCTGCGGGTAGGAAGCCGGATGTGGGTATGTGTCCTGGTCGCTGCACTACCGCCTCTTCTGGTCGGTCGGGGCGCCTGTTCGGGGTTGGGGGAACTGGGTGGAATAGCGTGATGCTCCCACGCGCTACGTCCCCCTGGCGAAACTCCTCACTGTCAGGTGAAAAGAAGCGGCTGGTGACTCCACATGTATCGGAGGAGGCATGTGGTAGTCTGCCCTCCCCGGATCGGCAGAAGGGGTGGAGCAGAGACCGGGACAGCTCGGAAAATAGGGTAATTGGGGCCCTGTGATGAACTGGCGGCCTGTCCAGGGTCTCTCCCCGCCTGGCGCCCAATGACTGCTGGGATAGGCTCCAGCATCCCCGCGCCCCTGAGAGCAGGACAAGCGGTTTGGATAATGGATGGATGGCCAAGTACAATTGGGGGGAGGGGGGAAGGGGGGGGGGACAAAAAAAAAAGAAGAAAAAACCCCGGATGTGAATAAAATTAGAGTTAGACATTTATTACCTGACAAAAGTGATAAGCAGCAAGCTGAGGTCAGATACCTGGCCGCACAAGAGGCAACGGACAGGATGGTACTGTACATCTCATATGGCGAACTCCACGGTCATGTTTCCAGCTTGTTTACTGTACTTCCCCATCCTAGGAAAATTCTACCTCACATCGGCACTGGGCCGTTCGGGTGACTTCTTAAATGGGTTGGGGTGGGAGGGGGGACTAGAAACAAAGCACAACCCGGGGACGTGGAATGCAATCTTGAAATGGAAAACTGAAATGGGACGGGGTCTCCAGCTGAAATGTTATTTGGATGGCAGCCTGCATAAGAAAAGAACTGTGTTTGGTTTCTCATTGTGAGTCACCGGGAGCACTCATTGTGATAAGAAAATAAGTCTAATGTTACCTGATCTGGTATAATGTGGACCAATTACCACTCCATTGCACTTCATTACAGGACTGTAATAGGGCCGGGGGTCAGTTCTTGAGAGTGGCGGAGGAAAATTGAGTCGTCATTGATAATATGATAAAAACTGACAGTGAGAGGCCCCTCCGACAAATTATTGAAATTTACAGTTGATAGGGAAACACTATAACCTCATTTGGTAAGCAGCTGGCAAGCACTTGTGCAAAGCAGGTCCTCAAAACAATGGGAGGCTTATGGCGGGAGGGAAATCTAAAACTATTGGCGAATACTTTTAGACTCCTGCTCGTTTGGTGTCTGGCACAGGGCGCACGCAAATTCAGTTTTTCATTATACCCACTTACAAACTCTCCTGAATGATAAATGGGACCAATTATGAAAACATCCCGTGGATTGTCATAACCAGCCATTACTCGCTGTACAAATAGTGGTTTGGAAATACATTTCTGGCAGAGCAGATGAAATCTCAGGGACATTACAATATTTTTATTGTTGCTGTCTCTTGCTGACATTAGAATAGAGAAGTGCAGAGGCTAACAAAATATCAAAACCGCTCAGGTTCAGTAAACCATTAAAAAATATTTCTATACAGGCGGTGTGTGCGTGCGCGGGTGCGCGAGCGCTCTTCCTGAACGGTGCAGCGACCTCTTGTTTGCCTCAGTTAGCGTGGCTCCATTCGAGGCCTCCTGGATAAATAAATCGAATAAACCACCGTCGAGTCAGACATACGTTTTCAATCCATCAAGGTAATCAGATTCTGTTTACCTAAATGGGAACTATATTCTAAAATGTTATTAAAAACTTAAATGGAGTTAAGGGGGAGAATAACCGTGCACTGGAAATGATGAGCAAACAGCGGGATAAGATTCCAATTACTATTAAACAAGCACTGCCTTGACTAGTAAAGAGGGGAATGGCGGCGGCGTCCTCCACGGCGGGCGCTCCCAGCTGGCACGCTTTGTTGTGCACGTGCACCGCAGACTCGCCTCACGCACGTTCAGGTAGTCACAAAGCGGTGCACAAAGTGTACTGTCCCATAAGGGCGCTAATTCAATTACTGGGCCAACAGTGATAAACCCATATGTGTTAGGCCCTAAATGGTCACCCTTTTCTCCGTTTATTCCTAACCGGGTGTAACACAGATAAAGGAATGCGGAATAACTAACAGGTTTTTTATTTGTGGTTAATGTTCAAAAAGCAGCTTAGTATCTTGCAACACTACACGCCATGGTTCCGAATGGTCTTTCCAGTTAAATGGGGGCGATACTCTTTCAAATATGCCGTTTTCAAGTCACTGTAAATCTGGAGCATTTTAAATACACCCAAACATTAAAAAATTCAACGGGGCCGTAAAATTACCACTCTCTACAGCAGGAAATGTAATTCATGAACCATTTAAAGGACCGGTTAAGTTAATCTCACATATCTAAATAGGCAATATATTGAATGCATGGTTCATTGATCAAAACTGTTGTGGAACAAGCTATCAGACCGCCATCTTTAACTACTATTTAAAGATCCTTTTGCTTTCATCTACTGTCTCTACTCAGCTGAAATCACTTCGACATGATAAGACAGTCAATTTGGATGTCAGCTTTGGCTACAGTAATCACGCTGGCCAATAGATAACCGGGGCTTTATTTATTTATATTGAGCCCTGTGCGTGTCTAGCTGAAGATAATAGTTTCATTTTCGCAAGAAAGTTTGCCAGCTACCCTCATTGTGGAGCAAATGTGACAGATTTCTGGTTCATTAAGATTCATCGCGCTGACAGAGATGGATTCACAAGATGAATCAACAAAAGCGAAGGCAATCTGCAAAACTCCACACGTTTCTTTGCTTTCCCTGTGTTGCTCAATGCACATTTTACAGCTTGAGAATTATAGAAGATCACAGGTGACTGCAGAGGAATTGGGTTTAATCCTTTACACTCGGGCCACGTACAGGAGAGAGAAAGTATGGGGAGAGTTCAGGAAAAGTTCCCGTGGCATATTAAAGGACCCTCACAGATCCTGATGATCACCTAAAAAGTCTTTGCTCCCGTCGTTGAATTCCTCCAGTTGCATTTTTTAGCCTCCAATTTCTGCAAAGAAACCCTATAAATACGTATGAATACATCTTCAGCAGTGCATATTGTCAAAGTCTGAGGATTAGGGGTGTACAGTGTGTGGCATAGTAATGAACAGTACAGACAGACTTTTCACATGGTCCAGCCACATAACTTGTTTTCGTTTGATTTTGATATAAGCTGATTTTGTTTGCAGGTGGAAGTGAGAAGAAAAATGGCAAAACAATGTGCTTAGAGAACTAGAAATGCTGTCTTCGATTAAGCATGTGAGTCAGTTTTCTGGGTGTTCACAACCACATGCCTGTGCTGTTGTGCTTTAGTCATAGTGCTAATGGTGTTGCAGAGAGAAGCAGAATATAGTGTTGTACTCATGCAACTAACCCCTTCCGCTTTCCTCTAAACCAATGAGGAAGTAAGGGCACCAGAGTCTGCACTGTGTTTCTGGCTGCAGAATATGAATGGACTTCTGATAACTGGTTTGACAATTTGTTTGCGGCATGAATGGAAAGTAAGGTGGTTTCTCTGTCTCTATCCCACTGAGATTCACACGCTTTAAAATCTAATTTCAGCACGTCTTCTTCTGCTGTACTTTACAATGTTGGTCTGAACCTTTCATTGTGAACCTATTCGGTAGATTCTTGATAGGAAAGAGTGGCATGCCTCCAAAAGTTATCTTGGAGACTCTGAGAGACTATCAGTGACAGGCCCCATTGTTTTGTCAGCTGGCGCTACGCCATGTGCTATGATTTGTCTAAGTTAGCCCCAGTAGCAAGAAGAAGTGGAACTTGGGTTAATCGCAGTGCAGATATTCACCCTTCGTTTTCTTTTCTTTTTTTTTTCTTTTTTCTTGCCGTAAGAGTTGGCGGAGCTCCTGTTTGATAAGGACTTCTTTATGGGGGGGATTTTTGGAGGCCGCCCAAGGAGTTCAGCGAGCATTTTGTTTGGAAGAACTGTCGAGAGTATCTCCTAGAACCAAGCACTTTTTTTCTTTTTTCTTTTTTTTAGATCAGAAAATATTTAAACGCACAGTAAGTGATCGTCTGCCGCTAGGGGTCTCTCAATCAAAACGTCAACATAAAACGGCGTTTGTAGACGTCACGAAGTAGCGTGGGATCATGGGAGTTGTTGTCTCCATTGTTAAACAACCACCTTCGCCGATTAAAGTCTAGCTGACGTGACGCAGGGAGAAATCGTGTTCACGGACGAGGTGGTGTTTCAAAGTTTTATTCACGTTATGTTTAGTCGCGTTTATTCGTGTTATGTCATGCCATTCTAATGAAACAGCCGCGAGTTCTGGCTGTCACTACCCGATCTGAGCCAGCCGAAGATGTGTCACGCATGCGCCAAGGGGGTATGACGCCATTGACAGGCGACCAAATGACCAAATGAAATGGCCGTTACCTTGAGCGATATTACGCTTTTCTCTGGGTTTGAACATAGGGATACATTGGGATAATGTAAGTACAAAACTAGAAATATAGACAGACAGACAGATGGATAGATGGACAGACAGATAGATAGATATATTTTTTTCTACATCTATATTGATATGTAGGGAAAAAAACGTTCAATACATAACAGCACAAGCTTGTTTCGTGCTTCCGACATCTATATTGATATTCCTCTCCTCATTTGTTGAGCACTTTTATCAACACCATTGACGGTTTCCGAAAAAAACAACTATAAATATATAAATATGTGTGTGTATGTATATATATATATATATATATCCATTACATGGCATGAAACAGACTTGTACTTTCTCATAAAGAATTTACTTGACTCAATGGATTATTTTGCTCCTTATTTGTTGAGCACTTTCCCTAGCATTGAGTGTTTCTTTAAACAAAATTTTATATATAACATAGGTCTAGTCCTTTTTAGACACTTTAATGCACTTTAATCTTACATATATGAATTTGAACGCTCATAAGACAGTTTGTTGATATCACCGTTGCCAAAAAACAGCATGGTTTTTGCACTTCCACAAAGCAGCACAAGAGGTCAGTGCTCCACAGCAAATACTGCACAGCTCCTTGGCAGCTCATCAGCAACTACTGTATGCCAGACATGTGCGATTCATTGTTATCACGAAGGCCGTTGCCTGAAAGATGTGTTTTGAAATAAGTTTGCTTAAAACATCATTACAGATCCAATTAATAGTGTCATTAAACGAGATGAGAAGAGTGACAACAATTTGTGATGTAAAATTCCTTCACATTAATGAAAGCCTAAAGCAGAACACCAAGTAGAAATGTGACTTGTCAGTGATGTCTAAATGTACACATTCTATTGATGATAACCAGTGGAGGGTACTGCCACGGCTTCTCCGGATTGACATAAGTTACACTGCTTTGATTCGCCAGTAATTATCAGCTTACCTAAAATGGTCTCCATCTCAAAGTGAGATACAGGGCTTGATAACACCGATTTACTTGCTGTATATGAGTGACTGTAAAAAAACAAAAAAATGTTTTCCTCAACTAATCTGACATTGATTAATTACAATTTTCCATCTTAATGAAGAGGAATCCATCATAATTCATAAACTGTTGCTTTCAACGGTATGTAATTTCCACCTTAATTTGTTTTTAGTAGTTGTAAACTCTTAGTTTGTAATCTTTTGCCGCATCTCTCCATGAACTCTTCTCTGCCATTCTGTCACTGATAACAATGAGATGATAACCGAAAGGATATACCCAACCACCATCCATGCCCGGAGACAAGTGTGTGGAAGTAAAAACGAACAAGAAATCTCGAACTAACAGTCTCAAGTTTTCTGTGACTATTTTTGTATTAGAATAAATCCCAAGAAAATGCTTTTGTTAATCATTTGGTTTTGTTGTGAATTGAATTTACATGGGATCTATGTGTTTACAGAAGGAGCATGGATTTCATTAGGCAGCGAAGATTTGCTGGATGGATGGCGTTCCCATGAGCTCACACAAAAGGGTTCGAACAGCGTCTTTAACAAGTCAAGGTGGAGATGAAAGCAACAGAATTACATATGTATGTTGAATAAGGAGAGGAACACACTTAGTGCCTTTTTCAATTTCAGAACAAATTCTCACCTCTTTTTTTGTCAACTAGTTAGACATCATGGAAAGTCAAATCTGCTTTCGCAATGGTTAGTAGTCAGTTAACAGGAGTCATCAGCTGCTGTGACGTCTCATTTAAGGAAGTTTTGTTTCCTTTCAGCGTACCAGGTCACAGAGAAATGATGCCGATGTTAGTTATGATACCTCCAAACAGAAGAGAGGCCTTTTTTTTTTCTTTTTTCTTTTTTACATTTATGGCAGCCGTTCTCCAGGTCCGTCTCCAGTCTTTCCTATCTCTTTAATCAGGTGTACTGAAATCAGAAATACTACGCACGTGATAAGCAAATGGACCCTGGAAATGTGCGTGACATAAAGAGTGACACACGCAGGGGAGCGGTTGAAAACAATAAGCCGTGATGAGCCGTGGAAGCCCGTTTGCATTGTGCTTTAAAGCGTCTGAGCTGCTCTGCAAACACAGTCTGCAGAGTGGCAGCAGCAACACGCCACTGCAATTAAAAAGAGAGAATGCAAATGTTTAACAAATACAACAACAATTATAATTGTAATGATTATAATGATTATAATTACAGTAACGGCATTTTCCTTCCACCAAGCAATGCAGCTCTTTAACAGTTGCCAGACAAAGCTGGCTGCTAAGTGGAACGTTTATAGTAGTAAGGATTAATGTGTGGTCATAGGTGGGGATTTATTGAGCATTTACAATATTTTTGGATGCAACTCGGCAAAGCAAAACTGAGGACAATATAAACAATAGATGATGCAGGTTAAAAAAAAAACCACTCTTGACACCAAGAGTCCACTGAAAGCATTTCAAATGTACCTCAAATTACATACCATGAATATGACATGAGATTTTTTTTTTTTTTTTTTTTTTAGGGAAAGGAGGATTTTTAATTTAAGTCAACATGACTGGTAAATAAAGCTAAATTATCCTCGATACAGGTTGTAAACCAAAACACTTTGGTGGTGAACCTGTGCTGGATAAACCCTGTGCTTCAGCACAAAACTGCATGTCTACTTCATGTTGTCTATCTGGGACATTTACTTAGTTTCTATCATGGATACAATATGCTATACAGTATGCTATACAATATGCTATACAGTATGCTATACGGTATGCTGTACAATATGCTATACAGTATGCTATACAATATGCTATACATTATGCTGTACAGTATGCTGTACAATATGCTATACAGTATGCTGTACAATATGCTATACAGTATGCTGAAATGCATTGTAGATGGTAACATCAGGATTGAATCATATCGCTCGCTGTCAGATTTCAAGGCGTCCCAGATGCCTTTGTAAAATAAAACCTCAGCCTCAAACAACAAATTTAGTGAAATAATTATACCACACTGATTTTGAAACAGAACACTGACCCATTTCTCCCACAGAACATGTGGGCACACAGTGTTTCACATCTACTTGGGATGTTTTCTTCACTCATGGTGAACAGCGTTCATGATAGACAACGCGGGGGGTCATGTGGATTACTAAAAGTTTCAAAATGCAGACCGCCAATAAAGATAGTTTCAAAAGAAAGTTTCAAAATGTAGACAGCCAATAAAGATATCCATAGGGCCTCTGCAGCCCTTTACTCGAATGGTAATGGAATATTTTAATTATCTGTAATATTCACATAGGTCTTGCAGGATACAAAGCCACATGTACACACGAGGACCCCATTCAAGTTGGTTTGTTGTCTTCCCCTGATGATAGAGAATGTCCACCCCGTGTCAAGCCACTTCCATTTGTTCTGCCGTCACTGACACGCAGAAGATTAAAACGTAAATCAATAAACACCGCCGGGTTCCTGAGTGAGTGCAGGTGAACGGATACTTTCACACTGGGGTCGGTCTATTTACCTTTGTGGAACCAGCACACACTGCGATCTCAGAGGCCTGCAAGTAATCGCTGCTCAGCCCTGTGCTGTGGCAGACAATAGTTAATATACAGCTTCATGCTACTACCCTTAACAATGAGAAGACGCCTTATTGTGCTGCAGCACAAAACCGCATTGTGTTGGTCTGCAACTGGATGAACGGCAGCTCAGTGATAACATAGGGGCTTGATAGAGTATGAATGAAGCTGCTTGTACATTAATGTTGATTTGATCTAACACAAAAGACTCTTTGTTAGCTTCTCCATCCTTTCACATTCTCCTCTAGCAGCTCCATAGCTTCATATGGATTTCACAGGAGAGAGATAGCACTAATGTACTCACAAATGAATGTCTTCACCGGATAGGCTTCACTTTGTGGACTTTAGCTACTTCGTTTTTTTTCCCATTTGCAGTTGGAAAGTAGATCTCTAACTTTCAGCAAATAGCATGGGACAAGAGAAGGCGAGACCGCCGACTAGACAGACGAGCGTTCCACTCTCCAGTTTTTAACAAGCATAGTAATACATCAGTCAAAAGCAATAATTTTACCATTAATGAAATTCCAATTTGCCTTCAGTGTATTTCACGTTGACATTTTCCACATTGCAACAGTGCTTTGATAAAGTTTTTAAAATGCAAAAACGCATCTAAGAGGCTAAAGACCAGCCCGGGTGTCAGCGTGCCTGGCAGAGGACTATGGTACTTAATTTTTATCACCACGTGCCTGGGGCCCTGGAAGCCTGAATGTTAACATTGGCTCCATTTTCATTATCATCATATGATTATGGATTTTACTGCATTTAGCTGATAATACAACTAGGAGCTCACCTTAAAATAAGTTGCTCAAAGGTTTCATTTCTGCCCAAATGAAATTTTCATTTGACAAACAAGTATAATTAGGCTGCACTTCTTGTTCAGTGTCAGTCTGTTTTCTGATTGAACTTAGACCAATTTGCTGCCACTAAATGAGTTTGAATAATTTCCATTTTGAATGTCTCGGGGACATTAGCTTTGGGAGTGCTAAGTGGCAGCACGCTTTTTGAAGTTGCTGATTATTTGATGCCCCCCCCCCTACCTACCTATAGGTTTTTTGCGCTTACTTCAAAGTTAACGGGGGGAAAAACATCCACATAGCCTACCTTGGAGGACAATGACAATTTAAAAGTGATTTTTGGACAGGTCTGCAAGGCAAAGTGAAAATTACTTTAATAAGTGTGTAATACACTTCGTTAGCTTCAATGCTCTTTGCTTCCTCACTTTACTTCTTTCATGTGGACACTTTTATTGTACTGAATGAGTGGATTTGTTTCTGTTGAAACTGTACACCTAATAACTAATATAGCAGTATCAGTTTCATTAAACCTGCTAATTACAAATTAATAAGCTATGCATTATGAGGGGCGCTTTAGCTGGCTTTCACACAGCCTCTTTGTAACTGATACCGTGTAACACAAAATTGTTTAGTAGCAAAATATCCATCGAAAAAATAAGCAACGCAGCTGCAGGGAGGCTGGATATGTGGGAAACGTGGTGTCTCTGGGAGGTCGTTTGGGTGATGTGCCGTGTCTTCAGAGTAAATTGAAATTTCAAGTACAGCTCTATCTAACTCTATCGTCAACTATCGTGAACCCTTTCTTGAGTGCATCTCTACTGATTAGTTATTAATTATCTAGGGAAAAAACCTAAACGGACCAGACATGACAGCCTTTAGGCCTTGTAAACGCCCCAGAAACGAACTGCCACATAAAAACACATTGCGATCTATTTTTGCATTTATTTCCACTTCCAGATTGGTCAGCTGTTATTCCGTAGCCTTTTTCTCCTCCGGGAATTCTTATTCGAGCCTTAGAGAATCGCTGCAAATTGATTAGGAGAGAAATAGTTGCTGGAGATACTAGTATAAGCTTTTTGACCCGGCTCCACAAGATGAAACCAGACCACTGTGCTTAGCAAGGAGTGGTGGGGCGATTTGCATTATTTACTTTTTTTGATGGATTTGGCAGTTGACCTCAATTCAGAGTTACAGCTATTTCAGAAAAGGTAATCCAGGGTAATGGGTAAGGGTAATGAAGTGAATAAAAGGGGCAAGGGCAAGAGGAAAGGAGGATGACAGATACAGCTCAATGCAAGATTGATGAAGGTAACCGGGGATTTTGACAGTGTGTTTAAGTAATGGGTGTAAAATACAAATGCAGCAGCGCTGGGAGAAAAATTCAGTCTGGAGTAAGAGCAGTGTGTCAACAAAAGCCATGATGACATTTCTTAGTCATAAATTTTGGTTTTTTGGAAGTTGAGTTTGAGAAGGTGAACCAAGCAGGCTTACCCCATGTTCTCCTATGAAGCAATGTACCACAGTCTTACACATTTACTACCTAAAAATGGCAAAGTTAATTTAACCCTAAGTTTCTTTGATGGACATGGAGATTTTGGTCATAATTTTTCACAGTAACAAATCCTACAACCTATGCGATAACAGTAGCGTCACAACTATTATTGCAGAAAATGTGTATTGAAGCTGAATGATTTTTTTTTTATTGTTTTACCAAACTTTTTGTTCCTCTCCTGAATTTTTCAAGATGTTACTAAATGTGCTGATTAGGAATGTCCCAGTGACTGAAATGTTTTTTGTTTTGTTTTTTTCAATCATATATTGTCAGATCAAATCAATTTTATTTCTATAGCCCAATATCACAAATTACAAATTTGTCTCAGGGGGGTTTCCAGCAACACGACATGCTGTCCTTAGACCCTCGCATCGGGTAAGGAACAACTCCCTAAAAAAAACCTTTAACAGGGAGAAAAAATATGAAGAAACCCCAGGGAGCGCAACAGAGGAGGGATCTCTCTCCCAAGACGGACAGCGTGCAATGGGTGCTGTGTTTACACAATTTACAGGATACAACATTGAAAGAGGATAACAGAATTATAATGGTATTATAAGATATATGAAGAATATAATGAGGAGGGTGTGGCACATGGTCATTGGAGCAGCTCCTCTTCAGTTGTTTGAACACTGACCTTTATTTTATTACCAATGGTTACCGTATCTGTTATTTTTTCATACATTTGTACATTTTGTATTTGTTGTCAGTGCGCCCAGTTCTTCCTATCCTTCTGATTAACAGCGTACAGAGGGCTGGACATGGTCTACCCATTTCTCTCCCTTGGTTCTACAATCAGGGGAGCATAACTCAAAATACTGCCAAATAAAGTAAGTACTAGCTGACAAAGGGCGGTTAAAATAACTTCACAAGGGTCTTGGAGGCCAGTTTATTTGGGCTATGTCAATCTGAAGTTTATTCTCGCCGAGTTTTACATGTGCATGAAAAAATATTCTCTCTGCAACTTGTGTTTTCCAGTGTATCAAGACAAACACAGTTGTGAACAAAGGCATTAGTAATAGAGCGCCAGAGGGTGACACCAAATGAGTTTTTCCAGTATTTCTGTTTTGTTTTGGGTTTTTTTTAGGAGGGGGGGGGGATTTTCTACCCCTTTCTCCCAGTTTGCTTGTCCATTTCTCTGCTCCCCTAAGGTTTCTGCCGTCCACAGCCCCTACGGCGGATGGGGAGGATGGGTGAAGACGACCATGTACATTGGCGACGGTTTCTCTCCAACTGCAAGCTGCAGGTTTCTCCCCTGAATAACACGAGCAGAGGCTCACGCTATTTCCCCTGCAATCACCTGCAGCTGTACAGGAACCCCACAACCTGTAGGAGTCACTTACTGGATATGACACCCCGACTGGCTCCCCACCCAGGAACATTACCAATTACGTTCCCGGAGACGCCTGGCTGAGCCGGAGGAAACGCAGGGATTTTTCAGTATTTCTAACCTTTCATAACTCCCAACAAAGTGTGAAATGGGAACTTGTTTGCTTGATTGTCTTTTCCGGTATAGTCCAAAAACACGGGTCTAGCTCAGTCTTTAAAATGTAAAAAGACATTATGCTAGACTGGTTTGTCTCTTTTTTATTTTATGTTCATGTTTGTTTACTAATGGCCGCCACCCTGCAGTTGTGAATTCAGCATCAGAGGGATGGGTGCACACCCTCTTTCTAATGCCTTCCTAAAGTCTCTGCATAAGGCATGGGTTTTTTGCGGAATAAAACACTGGGTTGCAGCCACTTTTTTTGGTAGAGCGATTGATCTGGAATAGTGTAGGTTGAGCAGAACAACCCCATAAATAGTGGGGCCAAATCCCTGAATTTGCGTAATCCAGCAAAGGGGAGAGTTGGAATGTTTGAAAATACTATACATTTGAACCGACCATAAGAGTGTTTGAAATTATGGTTTTCTCTGAAAAGTGACACCAATGCAACAATAGTAACGTATTCCGCTCAGTAAGGAGCTATTTCTTTGATCTGCTGATTGACCTAAACCCATGTTAGCTTGCTAGCTATGCGGCTGACGCTAGCTACCGCACATGCGCTAACACACGCGCGGCCGGACCGGCTTCCAAAACAAAGAACAGAGAAACTCGGATTACAACACACACACACACACACACACACACACACACACACACACACACACACACACACACACACACACACACACACACACACACACACAAGGAGTTTGACCTCATTCTCTGCTCAGGACGCCATTACTGCACTATCTCTTTACATAGCAAATAGTTTGCTGGTATATAATGTGCTAAATCTCGTACATAGCACCTTTAAAGGCATAATGAGTAGAATTTGTCGGTTGCAGTTTGTAAACCCAACATTCAAAGTTGGCCCCCTCTCCCTGGCTCAAGCGCACGCCCCCTCTTCCTTCATTCCTTCTTTCATTCCTTCATTCCCACCCTCTTTGATCAGATTTGAAAAATGGAAGTGAACTGACCAAGCTGAGCCCTATTCTGATTCATTTTACTGAAAGAATGAATAAGTTTCTTCTCTTCTGGTTTTGTCCAACCACAAGGGGACACCTTTAGACAGATATCATGGTAGTATATTGTTAGATGTGTGTGGTCAGGGGGTCCAACATCACATCTTGTCAGAGAGCCCAGAATTCTTTGCAGCATCCCTGTGTCCAACAACTAAACTTGTTCTATTGACATTAACCATTATAATGCACCACCTTAATGTACACCTGCTGAGTAATACTTCATAGTAATACAAAGTATAATACCACTTGAGAAATGTTTTAGGTGCCGATGTATGCCAGTGCCTTTGGGAAAGTGCAAAGCTTTTCAGCAAAATGTCATAGACCCTGGATGCGCAGATAAATTGAACCTGCGCTCTGATAATGTTTAGCTAGTTTGTTCTGATCTGGCTCGATAAACTTTCTGATATGCTTTTATGTTTATATTCATGCACTGAATTGACTGCTTGTACCCCGGTTCTCTCGCTCTCCATACATGGTATTACATGCTGGGTCTAGGTAGACTTGCTGTAGGGCTGATAGCCTGTATGAAGTTTCCCATATACTGTATGGTGTGAAGTCCCAGCAGTCTGAAAGGTCATACGGTATGTGGGCGGGGCAATGAGATGGGAAAGAGGTGGAAGATGTAATCTAGACAATGATCCATTTGGACGCTAACTACTCCTCAGCGACCTTTTTTAATATTTGATTTGGAACAACGTCTGTTAAAAAAGCCAAGGAGTGGGTGTCTTTTATAGCTGCTATATTACCTCTGAAGGGGCCTTGAGTATCACATTACGATATATTTTTGAGCGCTATATCAATATAATTATTATTATTATTATTAATGTAAATGATATCTTTGGATCAATGACATATGAATTACAATATTATCACACTGATACTATATAATATATATGATGATATGATGCTTGGGAATCGAGATTACTGCAGATGTTTTCATCACTTTAAATAACTGAGACGCAGCTCAACATCAGTGACTGATGTTGAGCTTTTTCCACTACAATGACACACTTTCCGTGAAGGGCGGTTATTATGACCTTCGGTGTTGGCTTTCTGGCAACTTTTCCAAACCCACAACATAAACTGACATGACCTAAACCTGTTGGGAGCGCGTCCAACGGTAAACCACTTACTGCAAAGTGATTGTCATAAAGTTATGAGTCGATGCCAGGATACCCGACACATCACACGTCACCTCCCCTTTTCCAATATCCGAAGTGCAAACAAAAAGTTTTAGAAGTAATTAGAGCAAGTAAGATATGATTTGTCAGTTCCCCCGGTAAGGATTTCAAAAGATTAAATCTCCCTTAACCCACTCCACAAGCACAAACAGTGATAAGTCCAAAATCAGATTTTGGTATCTACAGCCCACAGTTGGCATCTCCATCCAAGAGAAAGCTGCTTTGTCTTGGCAGCTTGCACGTTGTCTGCATTGCTGTGCTGCTAATAGAGAGCAGCGCTGTCGAAACCTTTGATATGAGCTGTCAGGAGAACAATGGAGGTTAAAAAAGGGAAACTGTGCAACGTATGTCCTTCAGTTTATATTAGCTGATGGAGTGCATTTCCCCTTTTAAACAAATTGCTACAGCTCTAATGACCCAACAGTTGAAATTATTACATTTTTATTGCATATGGGAGTTTATTCACCCCCATAAGTAGTAACATACTGCTTTAACCCAGGTCTATGGCCAGATCCCAGATGATTGACAGGTGCCAGCTACAGGGATGGAAGAAGAAGAAGAGGCCGTTTGTTGATACAGCCATGTTTTCCTCTCTTTGAACGACTGATCTGCAAAGGTACACATAAAGGGCCTCCTTCAGCAATGTACACAGTACTTTGAAAGGAGTACATAAAATGCCTGTCCCCCACAACATTAAACAGTGTGGTGGGGGAGGAGAGGGAGACACGGGGGGGGGGGGGTGACTGGGGAACTCAAACAAATGCTGGAGAGTGGCAAGCTAGCATTCGCCCATACCAACAAGCTCCTATCTCATTAACAAACTGCTGAAATAAAAGAGTGCTTTTTTGGCTCACAGCTATAAAAAAAATTATCATAGTGATGATGTTCCTCAGCCGTCAACAGAGCTGTGATAACGTTGTTTGATGATGACTTTCCCATGAATGTTAAGCAGCCGCCGCAGCAGAGGAAAGGAGCTTATCAGCGCCTAATGCCCATCTCTAATTCCTGCCCTTCTTGAACTAGCCATTTTCTAACAGCGTTAACTGTCAAATTTACATCCCGTCTTAATGCCACTAAAGAGTACGGGGGATGAAGAGTAAATGACAGCAGTGTAATGAGGAAGGCAAGGCATTCCTTTTCCCTCTCAGTCTCTCCCCTCTTCTCCTCTAAAGAGAAGGAGATTTCCACAATCTGGGATATTTTTTTTTCTTCCTCATCCTGTCCAATGATGCCGTGATGGAGAGCTTACCTGTGAACTTAGGGAGCAGATGAGCAAAATTAGCAGGGGGATCTTTTGTGATGGGAAAAAAAGGAGGAAAACATATATTTGCAAACAAACACGTGGCGTATACATAGCTTACAATGAGGCGGATGGGAAGATGCTAAAATTTAACATTGTACTATAAATGAGAGCTAACATCTCCACCAGAAACCAATGGGGAAATCACATATTATTTGTTGGAACAATCGCCACTGCCAACAAAGCCGTAACCTCATCTGGATAATGGGATACCAGGGAGCCGTTTCAAAATTCACAAGAAATCATTGCTTCATCCTATTCTCATACTTATACTTGTATTCTTTGACAAAGCTAACTAAACGTTGCTCAAAGCTGACAGTTTCTTGTTTTCCTGCGTTTTGTAAGTTTGTCAAGAAAAGAGCTACACAATTTTTGTATTATATGACTGTTATTGTAACCGGTTATTTTCTTGCCCGGTGCGGTATTCGATACGGGGTGTACAGCACCACAAGGCGACATCACTAACCGCTCGGCTAAAGGGTCAGGTCCGTTAACTAGGGACTAATGTGTCTTATTACTAGTTTACATTATTATTATTATTATTATTATTATTATTACTAGTAGTAGTAGCAGCAGTAGTAGTAGCAGTGGTAGTGGTAGTAGTAACAGAAGTAGTGGGAGCTGTTTATTACAATTGGATGAATTCTGATTCATTAAAATAGAGCATTACTTAGAAAACTTTAATGTCCCCCAAGAGGCAATTTGTGGTACAGCACAGAGCATATAGACACATTAAAACCACATCAGATAAACAAAAACACCAGTAGTCCAAGATCATCTAAAGCAGCCATCATGGATATTATCACAGTCCAAGCAGGCGTATAGTGCATGTCAATAACCGTATACCAACTATTGCAATAAAAATAAATAGTGATTACCGTATTTCTCGGGCTATAAATCGCTGTTTTTTTACTCGTGTGGCTGGTCCTGCGACTTATATTTCAAAGCGATATGTACAATGTAATTTTATCGGACGAATGCACTGCATTTCAGCTAAGGCCACTAGATGGCACTGTTTAATCTTGTGACTCAATTGAAAATACTGTACCATCCATCCATTATCCAAACCCCTTATCCCGCTCCCAGGGTCGCTGGAGCCTATCCCAGGCGTCACTGAGGGGCAGGCGAGGAGACACCCTGGACATGCCGCCAGACCATCACAGGGCCTACACACCCGGAGGAAACCAACGCAGACACGGGGAGAACATGTAAACGCCACACAGAGGACGACCCATGGTGACCCCCAAGGTTGGACTACCCCGGAGCTCGAACCCAGGACCTTCTTGCTACGAGGCGACCGCGCTAACCACTGCGCTACCGTGCCGCCCAAAATACTGTACCATCCATGAAAATTAAATGAGAGTGGAACGGACATTGAACTGTTTGCCGTGGCGATTTGAGTAGTTCAAAAGAAAATGGCGGTTGCTGTTAGTTGTTATGGTGCCAACACACGTCAATGGGGCTGTAAATGTTACTCCGCGACTTGCCACAAATCGGTACGAAAGTTGGCCCACTACAACGGTCACAGTTCTTTGCAATGGCAGCGGTTCAAATAAAAATGGCCTAAACATCCTGCTATGATTTGAATTGGCATGTCCATTCTACTCATTCGGTTTCTATGTACCACCATATGAATAAATGCGATTTATACACCAAAGCAATGTAAACTACTAATACGACACGTTAGCCCCTAGCTAACGGGTCTGACTCTTTAGCCGAGCGGTTAGTGATGCCGCCTTGTGGTGCAGTACAATTCGTATCGAATCCCGCACCGGGCAAAAAAATAACCGGTTACAGCAGCATATATATATAGTAACGATCAGGGATGAATAGGCTCGGTAGCCCTTGGCTAACCGGTCGGACCCTTTAGTCGACTGGTTAACGTTGTCGCCCGCGGTGCGGAAGGTCCGAGTTCGCTACAATATGTCCCCCCCCCTCACAACAATGCGTTTTTTCCCCGAGTGCGACTTATACTCTGCTGCAACTTGTAGTCCGGGAGATACGGTGCACTGCACATCTCCTCAGTGGCGGCTGGTGCTAACAATTTTTTTTTTACGGACAATGAAGCCTATAGCTTTTCTATAGGCCACATTGTCCTTCTTAATAACTGTGACTGTGTGGACATTATAGCAGCTGTCAGGTGTGCTGTGCCATGGCAAATTGGGCCCCCCCCCAAAAAAATTTGTTAGCACCAGCCGCAACTGCATCTCCTATGTATTCATGTAGTCTACGTCCTAGTCCATGTTACAGACTCAGACAAACTGTGCTGCAGGTCGCCACGGTGCAGCGCCCCTGTGATATCAGTTAAGTGAGAATGTTATTTCCTGTTTTTAAATTGCCGTTCCCCGCATTAAATCAATTAGGCATTATCATTTTGTTGGGCGCAACCCAACTCATTTGACTTGTTTGACTCACTGATATTTAAATGAGATGAATAGTGAGAAAATTGGAAATCAAATTGATGCAAAACCTTTAATCTAAGGCCTCGTTAAAAACAATGAGGAGGAATATGAGGGAAAAGCTTCCCCTGAAAAATTGAGTGTTAGCTTTTAAACTACTTTTGCTATGTTGCTGCGTATAGAATACAAACCCATTCAAACAGACCCCTGTTTCTACATCTTATGCAGTGTTTTCTTGATTCTGTCTGTGGCATACCTATTAAGATAAATTCAGTCTGTGGTCAGAAACTGCCCCAGTTACTTGCAAGAGGTAATAGTAGAAAGTCATTTGTAATTAGCAGGGCAGAATCATCCTTTTATTTGTAAAGCATGGATTGGATTGATGACAATGAAACTGAGCAAACACGCAAACAGAGTAAAAATTACCTGCATAATTACCACCTCATAAGAAAAGGATGGATGTGTCGTGAGTCCGGCTGTTCGGGTGTTTTCTTTTCACTCCTTTGTAATTTATCGATGTCGACAACATCGTGTTCCTTTGCTAAGTGGATGTGCCGGCCTCTCAAACGGAGGGCTTGTTGTGTCCCTTATCCAAACACGACAAGCTGAAAGTTTTCAAATAATCTGCAGCATCTCACCCTTCCGGTTATCACAAAAAAATGTAATTCATCAGGTAATATTTCCCATTATGCAAAACGATTATTCTATGTCAGGGAATTTAATGAATCACTATAAGGCCAAGCACACAAATTAGCTGTAAAATATAACATTGTCTGCAGTGTCAATCGCACACTGCGTATCTGGAAATGGCAGACAAAGACTAATAATGTACATCAGCACTTTACAGACTTTGGAGTAGGAATATAGCCCATTAATTTACAGGCGGGGGTAAACCAAAACGTGTACACGATGTTCCTGGTTTCACTTAAGGAAGATGTCATGTTGTCGTTTCTTCTTGGCTGTGACTGTGAGTGGGGTGTATATTTAATATTCAACCTTCATTTTCATACAAGAATATTGGGCGGCGGGGGGGAAAAAAGAGAAATACAAGAAAGGTTGTACCTTCCTATCTGTACTGTTATAATCAACCATGCAAGTGAACCTATGAATATTTAGTCCATTTCATCTGAGGGGTCTTACTCTGGTGGGGCAGGCCAGCGACGATTAAATCTCAGCTCATCTGATTGGAAGGTATAGGTTCAAACTGAGCTAATTTCATGCCGATCTGGCTGCCTCCAGAGAAACTATCCAAAAGGCAAAGGGTTATAATGATTTGGAAAAGCACGAGACAACAGATAAATGCTAAAATAAAGTTAAAGGGCCCCCCCCTTTACCTTTGAGAAGAAATATTTCAATCTAAATGCATCACTTTATCAGTGTATAGTCCTCCAGCTGTGTAGCACTCAGATTAAACCAATTACACTTCAAATATGGGGCGCTAAGTGTGAATCAACAAACATGCGGCCCTGCTCAATCTCGGTAAGTAATTGTAATTATTCAGAGATCACAACCACAACAAGATCTAACGAAAGAGGGAAACCTGCAGGTGTAGGTTTAGCTGGCGCATCCTTTTTTTTTCTCCACAGTTTCAGTAATGACACCAGAAAATGCAAAAACATTCAAACTGTATAAGCCCGCTTGGATGAGTAGTTTTGAGCCTGGACAATGATGACCGAGGTTTATAAGCAATTTAAAGGGATTGGGAGTACTTTGTTAATGCAAAACCTCAAAAGCCACATTACATTTGAATCAGAAAGATGAGGCTATTATTTTTTGCTGTAGTTTTTTATGACTAAAACTGGGCAAAAAAAACAGACACACACACTTACACGCACACAAAAAAAAGCAGATGCGTTGATGGTGTGCCTCTGCGATGAAGGCAGCCATGGGTCTGTTGTTGAGCTCTGCCTGTGGGCACAATGGATTTGACACAAGAGTGCTGATGAATCTCATCAGTTTAATGTGTTTATGCTTGCTAAGCCCTAAAAGCTTATTGCTGTTCAATGGAGTGCTACAAAGTTAGCTAATTTCCCCCCTGGTCCTCTCTCTCACTACACCGCCTCTCTCTGCTTCTCTTGACAATCCCGACTCCCCAGTAAAATGGACATCTCTTGCAACCTGTGGCAAGAAAATAAAGCGTGCCGAGTCTCGCTGATGTGCGTCGTCTGTTACTGAAAAGAGCCAGACGGGAGCACGGCGAAGACAGATATTACAGCTTTTGCACCTTAAATTCAGCCCATGACTGTCTCTCTTCTTGCCCGCATTGATCCCCCCTTTTTACAAGCTTTTCAACAGTAAGTGCTTTATTCTTTATCTGCGTTGCCCCCACCTTGGCTGTCTCATAGTCTAGCCATTGGGACCGCCTGCCTGTATGACAGCTAACACCCAAGTATTAATTAAAATGTCATGCCGCCAAATCAATATTGTAAAACAGTTCAAACACAACTCGCCATAACTGCTGTGATAAGTGCTTTTGGGTGACAGGTGAGTTGAAAGAAAAAGATATAGGAGAATGGTATGACGGAATTACCCAGAGAGAACATGCAACATTAAAATTTATGACCCCCCTACGAGTTACTTCAGCTCTCACAATTGCAAATTATCCACACTGTCATTTAGGGTGCGCTGCTAAACTGACAGATCCATAAGTCAAGCAGCAACAGGCCAGGGGGCTCAACACAAGAGGTGTTTAGCTTCACGCGTCTACCTGCTATGTGGGAAAAGTGACTACCGCACGACCATCTAAGAACGCCACCGTCCAAAAGTGATCCGCATCAGCGCCACAAACAAAAATAAAGCAAAAATCTAACTGATTATGTTCAGTTTCAACCTCCACTTAGGCCTAAACATGCTTAACATGCGGGGTGCACGGTTAGCACTGACATACATAGCTAGTTCAGTTACGTAAGGTGTGCGTGGACGATTTGCAAAGTTTGCTCTCTCTCCCTTCCCATCAATAAAGCTAATAAAAAACTACGAAACGCTGATTTGTTTGTGCACAATGTTCCAACTATTGTGCGGGGTAAAAGCAAATACGGGCGATTCAAACTTTGCGAGGTTTTATGCGACTCATTGAAAGACATTGTTCAAAAGGCATGCTTGGGATATGGATAGAATGTGACAAATTCTGTCAGAGTAAATATGGTTTAATAAATGAATTAGCTTCATAAATAATGGCTGTAATGACATTTTAGGGGACAATAAGCCTAAGCGTTGTCAGGAAATAGTTGATGTATGAGTTTCATGCCTCAGCGGTTCCTCAAAATGAATAGGCTTGGGAAGATAGCAGGGGCCTGCAACCAGCCTATTTCCTAGAATTATCTACTTGTTGTCAATTTGCACAGTGGAATTACACATGCAAATTGAACTGCCTGCACAAACACCACTTGGAGATGATAAAAACAAATTAACAAAGGCTATAGAAGGAGGATTTATTTCACTGGCTAACCCAGGTCAAGCAATACATGTATTTTACGATTGTGTGTACCCAATTTTGGTGTAATTATATCAGCAAATTATTCTTTGTAATCTTATTATTCCCCCCCCCCAACCTCCTCCTTACGCACATAATTAACTTACTTCGTATTCTTGTAAAAAAAAAAACAATTCTGCTTGCCGCTGCATCAGAGCAACATGGTATAATCTGATTAGGAGTTCATTCTCTCCACCTTTCTATAGTCTTTAAATAGTTGCTGACATATAGAGGAGGGGGGGGGGGTCAATGCTTTAGTGATACTGTTTAGACTAGTGCCGGTGAAGGGAGCTGACAAATCTGCATAGCATAAGTCAAAATGTTAAAATATATATAATCACCTCTTAACATCATCCCTAATATTGGGTAGGAAATTAAGAGTCCCCGGACCTCCACGTTTGCTATTAGATATCTCATTTACTTTGTACACACAGTGCTAATCTGCACTAATGAATTCTGCTACACCAAGCCAGATCGAGATGACTTAAAATTATTACCACTTCCACAGATATGCCTTTCCTCATTTGAGGCTCAATTTGGCTTCTTCGCAAAAACAGTCTGTCACAGTAAGATACTAATAATTAGGGTTTTAAGATGATTAGTTTATCTCTGTGCTCTTACAGTCCTGCCTCTTATCCACCATGGCCAAAACTTAATAAGAGGCTCCAAGTTTTAAACAGCCAACTCTAAATTACCAAGAAATGATGGAAATAATGAACTGGAGCACATGCCAGAGAGAGAGAGAGAGAGAGAGAGAGAGAGAGAGAGAGAGAGAGAGAGAGAGAGAGAGAGAGAGAGAGAGAGAGAGAGAGAGAGAGAGAGAGAGAGAGAGAGAGAGACAAAGTTAGAGATTAAATAGAAAGGGGGAGAAAGAGAGAGAGCAAGAGAGAGAGCGAGAGAGAGAGAAAGAGTGTGAGAGAAAGTGTGTGTGAGAGAGAGAGATAAAGGGTGTGTGTGTGTGTGCGTGCGCGTGCGTGCGTGCGTGCGAGAGAGAGAGAGAGAGCGAGAGAGAGAGAGAGAGAGAGAGAGAGAGAGAGAAATTAAAGCCAGAGACAGAAAAGGGTGGCCAGAGCTGAGAGACAATAATTCAAGTGTGAAATAGAACACAAAGTCAAGTAATCAATAAGGAAATTATTCAGACCTGTAATGCCAAAATTGTTTAGTATTACCAAGACTTTGTGACTCTCATTTACCTTCAGAGTCTGTCATGCTCATCAACTTGTCACACATGTAATTAAAGTCATGATAATGCTGAGTGAGTGATACCAGTTAATGGTTGCATATTTTAGAGGATGAGATAGAGATTTTGCATGTTCAAGATGACATTCAATATAGCATAAGCCTTATCACCACAGTTTAATACGCATTTCATTGCAGGGAGAAAAGAGTAAATTCCTCATGTTGGGCACAGGGAGGTCAAGGAGAATGCAAGGTCTCCAAGTGTAGCCTGGTTTGTCTTACAGTGGGGTTTACACTGCTGTTTTCAACTAAAGTTGAAACCAAGTCAGAAAGGATGCTTTCTACTTTTAACACACACACACACACACACACACACACACACACACACACACACACACACACACACACACACACACACACGCATTAAATACATATGTGTTATAACTATCATCACTCTACATTCACAGGGCACAATATATAAATTATAATTTATGCAGATTATTGGCCTTGCAATGTGAAGCCAAAAAAGAAAGACTAATGTGAGTTGGTGTGAAAGAGCAATTTAAGGGGAGATGTCCTTTTGCCAATGCCAGGGGCTATACAAGATTTGCATGCTAATCATTCTAATAATAATGTAACGCCCGGAGCAGGTTGAATAAATTGTGAAACCACCGGTCGCAAAAGAACTCTAATCTTCCTGAGAACATGTCACAAATATGCCTTAACGTTTTAGATGTTTGTGTTTATTTGGACACGTCGGTTATCTTGACCCGTTGCCCTTATTATCAACTCAGCTGTGACGCTCAGACACAACATTACGCTTTTAGTTTAATGACCTCGTAATATTTGTCACCAGTGTCAGTCCTCTGCTGAGCTCAGCGGCGAGCCTGCACACGCATGCGCGTTGCTGTTGAAGGAACAAAACAGTTTGCCCGGAGCATTGCAGCCAATGGGAGCTTTCGTGTGATGCAAAACCTACGCCACAGATGTAAAAACATATTTCATTGGTTTATACCGGAAACAGGCAGGCTTATTAACCAATGAACGCTTTCCACATTCGGACGCGAAGCCGTGCACCCGGAAATGTGGTTGACTTCAGCGGTCTCTGCAATGTGCGTGTGTTTGTTTTCATTTTGCACTTGAGTCATTCGACTTACAAATAACTCGTTTCCCTCGTTGGGCGTCGCTATCAGCGGCTTAGCATGTACAGCGGACTCCTGCCCCAGGGTTTAACGGAAGCTGACCTCAGCTCAGATGACGACGACAGTGTTCAGACACAGGAGAGAGGAGGCACATCTAAACGTTATCCCGAAAATGTGAACGATGTGAGGCAAACTAGTGTGTCAGTAGAGGACGTGGGTACGTCTTGCACGCTCTCTGATCCAGAAAGTCCGTCCCCGAAACGCGGTTTACCTGGGATATCGCATGACACATGGCAAGTATGTTGTGTGCCGCGCAGTAAGCTGTGTTTACGTTCATTCACTTGGTTGTTAACCGATATAGCTACCACTATTTGCCACTATTCCATAATAAGAGTCAGATTCAAAAGAAACCACGAGGTGTCCATATTTGAAAAAAGTACTTTTTTTGTTGAAACATAAATGACAGTAGTGTAGAGCCTCGTTTGGACCCATCCTGCACTGCATCATGTCGTAAATTAGTAAGTACGCGCAACAGTAACTATTAGGGCCAGAACTGTAACGCGAACTTTCACTTGGATGTGTGCGCGCGTTCTTATAGCCATTTGTAGACCTTTCCGGTATCAACACTAACCTTGTCGGGAACAGTAGTCCTCATGGGGACCAAAGCCCGGTCCTAGTGAGGCAAAACGTCATTTCTGACGCCCTGATTAAGGTTAGGGGTAAGGTGTGAATGAGGTTAGGGTAAAGCATGAATTGGTTATGGTTTAAGGTTAGGGTTGGGCTGTCCACAATGAATGGAAGTCAGTGCAATGTCCTAATAAGGTTAGCTGCCTAACTTTGTGTGTGTGTGTGTGTGTGTGTGTGTGTGTGTGTGTGTGTGTGTGTGTGTGTGTGTGTGTGTGTGTGTGTGTGTGTGTGTGTTGAAGAAATTCCAAAAGTTAAAGAAGAAGAAACACGAGGTTAAGATGATGAAGCCCCCCAGAAGGAGACACAGAAAAAAGCACAAGAAAGGTTGTGATGATGATGATGATAACATGATGAAAACTGCAAAACTTGAAATCATGTTTTCCACCGCTGTGTATACAAATGGGCCCTTATGTGTATTTGAGTGTCAAGGCTGATTTTGTCTTATCTTTTGTATAAGGATAGTTAAAACTGCCTTGTGGAAAAGTAGGAGGAAAAGTTAAATGTGATTGCCCTAACCACATTAGAACATGGGCCATCTTTTCACCGTAAAATAACATTTTCCATTGCTAGAGTATAAATATATCAGTGTGATTCCCCTAACCACATTAGGAACATAGGCCATCCTTTCACCGTAAAATAACATTTCCCATTGTTAAAGAGTATAAATATATCAGAAGACTTATACAAAGGATTTTTTCTCTTGGTAACAATTGCAGTGATAAATCCCACAAACATGTAACTGTTTACCATGGGTTGTTTAACAGGGGAAGAAGAACAAGAATCGACAGAGCAAAGGTAATGTTAAATGTTATCCATATAATCACCAGGAAACTAGTTTAACTGTAGAAAACCTGGCTGAAATTGTGCAGTGGCTGTGTAGATTTTTTCTTCTTCTGCTGCATACCTAGTGTTCATGCCTGTTTAACTGCGCTAATGTTAAGTGTTTATTTGTTGTCCTAAAAAGACATTTTAAACCCGCAGGAACATTGTGGTAAATATTATCACCCATTCTCTCTCCCTCGACAGAGAACATCAAGTTGAGCATGAAAAGCATTGGAATGGGCTTAAGCAGTATTTCGGTGTAAACGACAGATTTCAGCCTCCTGGCTGTGGTAAACCCCCTCCCAAGGTAACGATGATTCCTGCCTTTACACGTGTCTGCTCAGAGTGTAATAACATCTTTATGGTGGTTAAAACTTTCTTTTGTGTTTCCTTGTCAATGCGTTCTCTCTGTTATATGACATCTGGATCATAAAAATCCCCGAGGTAGTCTGAATGTGGTGTTCAAAAGAATGAGAAGGATTATTTTAGGTAACATTTTATGATAAGATTAGGATAATTCATCTTTCCTGTATAGCTGTGATTAAAGTAAAATGTAGATTCTTTTTTCTTTTTTTTTTAATAAGCTTTAGAAAGAAAAGAGAAACACAACTTCTCTTGACAGATTAAGGAAAAGAGGTTGCAAAATCTGCTTTAAGTGAATTGAGGGCATGTACATTAATGGTACAGTAATATGTAGTCAGTTACCATTTATCTTGGCAGAAGACAATTAGTTCTTGAAATACATTTCAATAAAGACTTTCTCTTATTTGAATATATTTTTTGCAATTAAAGATGAATGCACATTTTATGCAGTGACATGCAAATTGCCTATCAAGCAAAGTGTTTGCAAATTTGATGAACTATATAGCTGACCTTATGAATGGGGGAATGTTCTCAATTCAATTGAAAATCCTTTTAATGGTTATTTGGAGTTTTTGAGCTCAGTTTATCTCAAGGCACCATTAAATTGAGTTTTTTTTTTGTTGCTGATTTTGGCCTCATTTCCAAAAGGGCAACTTTGAAAGGATAAAGAAATGATTAACAAGCTAAACGAAACAGTACTTGTCATGTCAACATAATGAGGAAAGGGTCTTCATCCCTCAAATGCAGCCTCTTGTAATTAATATGTAACGCTCAAATACTTAGTTATTTTTTATGCACATTCATTTGAGATAATAATTGTCTGTCAATATGACTTCTGATCAATGCGCAGTTTAATGTACATTCTGTAGTGCTGTTAAATACAGTAAATAAAGCACATTCAGCAAAATCAAAACAAAAGAATTGCAGTTTGGAAAAACTACAAGTGCATGAATTGGCCAGCATTTTCCAGCTTGATAATAACAGTCCTGTTGTTTTTGTTTTGTCTTGTTTTGTAATCAGTCCTTCGACAGAAAATGCACATTAATAATGACATTATTATAGCCCCGTTACCTCTCTGATTTGTCCCCTAGTGTGTTACATTCGGTTTTGATGGCTAACGCGTGATACTGGGGCTGAAGGAATGTGGCGCTCTGCCGTCACAGATAGCAACGCAGAACTGCCTTGCCATCACATACCAGGGGCATCTTTGCACCCCCCTGAGCTTAGGCCTGTAATGGAAATGTGTAATTAAAGGGTCACATTTATGTTTGGTAATCTCCTGTAGCATTTCTAAGATTTCCCTACTAATATCCAATCAAAAAGGTTTTCATTTGTGAAGGGAAATCTACATATTTGTAGTAATGGCAATCATATTAAAAAGAAGGCCCTGGGGACTTTTGAAGTTGCTCTTTGATTTTTTTTCTTCTTCTCTCCAACCGTAAAAAAAAAAAATCTCATTTTTTTTTCCTCCTCTGCAGTCCGGCCTAGAAAAGAGCATAGAGAGTGCCATAGCTGAAGGGGACATTGAAAAGGCGGAGGAGATGAGCGACAGACTCGCCACTCGAGAGGTACGTTGGGGCTGATAAGAGATCTTTGGGGTGCTCCCGCTGTGACAAATCAGGCTAATGGATCCGTGGCCATTTCTCCAGCAAAGACATAGAGGAACAAAAACACACACAGACACCCACCATTGAGTCCTGCAGCCCTTTTTCATTGAGTTAATGGAAAGCCCTCCCCTTAGTTTTGAAGTGCTGCAACGTCTAAAGGACTTTTGGCTCTGCTTTTTAATGAAGAGTACATTGCTTTCAAGCCAACTGTTAAATCATTCTCCAGGTAAGAGTTTTGTACCCTTTGAAGTGAACATGTCCTGAAATACAGTGCCTGAAGTTTTGTAACTAACCGCCTTGGCAGGCATCAAGGATCAAGTGGTTTGAAAGTAATTTAACAGAAATGTAGCCCACACACGCACACACATACACACATTGTTGTGGTTAAAAAGGCATACAGCTGTAGTGGTATTTCTGCTGCGGAGGGATTGCCATCAGTATAGTATCAAAGTTACCCCTTTATTTGTTTGTGATTGCTGGTGTTCTGTTTCGTAATGCTGCTCCAGCAACCGTAAAAATGCCGTGTTCATATTTGCCTGCAATAGAATATAATCATAATAGTACTGTAGGTTTAGAGCTGCGTAACTTTCCCGATGTGGTAGATCCTTAACATCATCAATGTCAGACTTCTGGACTTGAAAGAAAATATAGTCCTGCTGGGATTCCTTTGTCGTTGCCTGTTATTTGCAAAAGGAAAACATTAAACAACTCCCTCATCTATCCGGAGCACTTCAGAATGCACATGTGCCCAGTTCATGTTTTTCTTTTTTTCTTATGTTTCATATTTTGGGTAAAACCTGAGCCAGCAAAAACAGATAATCTTTTGCTCATCTTGATAGAAAAGTCAAAACTTTTTTGACCTAAATCATTGTAATGTGAAACATTACATTCTCCAGGACAGGTAAATAGAATAAACGGCAATATATAACACTGTACAAATAAGCAAAGTAAACAGATATTACAAAACTGCATAAATGGATAGTCATAAATTAACAGGCTATCCAAAGTATTGCATCACATACAATGTGTACAATACAATGTGTAATGCACATTGGCGTGCACGATCAAGACTCCTGTATGGTTTCTTGATCCTAACTGCGAACAAAGTGGTCAAATGTGGGAAGTTAGATGAAAGTGCATTTAGGTGGCGGGAAGAATTGCACCTGTACTGCAGTTTCAGAAAGCCTCTTAGAGCGCAAGTGGATTGGGCTAGCTGAGCTTAGCGGGGGTGCTTCCTTCTCTGTCACCTGTCTAGCATCTTGCCAGGAACATGATGGAGTTGACAGCAGTCTGGCAGCCACAGCTCATTGTTTAACAGTTTCAACTTAATTTCACAAGAGGTGTGCAACGGCTAGTTTCAAATCCTCAAACCCCCGGTCTGTCAGAGCCTCAAGTCATTTATTTGGAATACATGCAAAAAGGCCACGCGAGGTAAATTGGTCTTGTGAATTTATTTTTTACAACCCGCCAACCAAACTGTAGGGGATTTGCAGGAAATTGGGTGTAATATTGGATCAGATTTGGGCATCATTATCGTTTATTTGAAACGAAGCAGGTAGTAATGAGCTTGTGCGTTAGATAGCATTTGGGAAACCGGGTGTTCGGTTGCAGCAGCACTCCCATCCACTGTTTGACAGCAGCACTGTGACAAACATTTAGAGGATCAATAATCCCGCTGTGGCCAGAATCAATTTCAAGGTTTTAATTGAGTGCCTCATTTGGTATGGAGCGACTCAGATGTTTAATTTGTTTATGGTCATAAGACCCAAGCCAGGATTGTGTCAGGCTTTTCACCGGAAGAATGGGAACAGGTTTCTTAGCGAAAACGTGAAAGCATTGCGACAGCTGTGAAAAACCGAAGAGGCCTATTTGTCCCTTTAGGCATTGTTTGTAAAGAAACCCCCGGTACACACCGGATGACGGTGTTTCAGTGTATTTCCACCCTCAATCTGACTGTTTCTTATTTATCTCCTCGCACAAAGACAAATGGAGGAAGATGGAAAGCTCGCCATCATAATCCCCCTTTATTTTCTAATACAGTACAAAACTGTTTGTTCCCTCTGTTCTAGCGCTCGCAAATCAATAAATGATTTCCATTGAACTAGTTTCTTCTTTTAATCTGAACCTTAAAACAATACGGTAAATCCCTCTTTGAAAACTCCCAACAAATTCATATATATTCCCTTTCATCTGCCTCAAGTTCTGGGACACGTTGCTTTGATATAACAGGTTGCTTTGAGATTTTCTTCTCATTACAGTTTTTTGAATATTTCCCCAGGCTGGAATTCTTTGTTGTAGATGAATTAAAAAAAAAAAGAAAAGAAGAAGAAGCTGTGCTCCATTTTTGAGTGATGGTATTAAGGCCCCCCCAAAAGATGGTGCGCAGTAATCACATCCTGTTTTAGGTTACAAAATATTGTTAATGTCTACCTCGCTGAGACGGAGCTTCCTAATGGCTCCTTTCAAATCCCGTCTTTCTGCTCGGGAAACGGTTCTGGATAGGTTTCGTTTTCTCACCAACACGCGTGGGGTTTTTCGATCGTTGGCGGCACCGTCGAGTTATATTTTGTTGTTTCTGAAAAGCTTTAGAAGTCAACTAATATTGTAAAAGCCTCTGGCCCCTCAAGTACTTCTATTAGCTCAGTAGATTAAATGGTGCAAGTCCTCAAATTAAGACTGGGTCTCCGTCCTTTGATTATTGCACATTATTTTACACCGCTGTAAGTTGCATATGGACTAATTAATTTCAGTAATTAGCGTAGCATTTAATGGTTGCTATATATAACCGGCTCGCTCCCTGTCAGGAGACTCGATAGCATCCAGCAGCTCATATTTGTGAAATTGATTTCCCATGCATTCCTGGGGTTTGAGCCAATGAAAGCTCGGGGAAGTTTCGAACTGATACCCATCGGTACTGCAGGGTACAACGCTGGCCAAGGGTAGCACAACATACAGAGGGACACATACTGCAGTGGCATCGGTAATGAAATTACTGCTTCACATACAGCAAACATTTGCCAACTTATAGGCTAAAACATAATGTGACACTACGCTAATAACCTCTCTATGGGCCCCTTAATAGGAAGCTTGCAACGGTGTGCCCATTTAACAACGCAAGCTAAATAAATAAAATGGATATAAATGCAACAAAATCACATTTTAAAAAGCTGCTTTGGCTGCATCGTGTAACACCTACCTACCCACCGCCTCTATCATGTTAGCTTTCCATTTTACAGCCACCTTAAAACAAATAATCATTCCAGCAGCTCCATTATTTGTCCTTATAAAACTGAATAACTGAGCTGCGATGAAATAGTCAGGAGCTGTATTTTATATAGAGCAAGTGGGTATAATACGAGACAAAAGACTGTCACACCGTGTTACAGCTTACAATTTCCCCTTAGCACTCATCACAGCTATTAGCGTAGCATTACCACTTCAAAACAGAAACTCTTTAGGCTGTCACAATAGAGGGTGTCATGTCCATTTCATGACTTCTAGGAGCTGAAGAATGCCGAAGTGTTGGAAGGAGCATTTGCATGGCTCCAAGCCTCTCCCGAACCAATGCAAAAGAAGTACGCCTGCGACTCTCAGATATTGCACATGGGCATCAAGAAGTGGGTGTTCTCAATTTCTAATCTCTGTGGTAGATGGTGTTCATAACAAAGGGAGGCACGGCGTGTGCAACATATTTGGGTGCGGGCTTTGAGTTGTGTCAAGTTGGCCATGCGTCCATCGCTGCTCCGAGGGCTGACATGTCGTGCATGTTCATGCATTGGTCCCACTTGATTGATGGTTTTCTCCATGACTTGGTTTTCTATGCTGTCGATGGGAAAACAGAACCAGGAAGTCCTGTTTTTTAAGTCCTCGTTTTTCTATTTCGTAATTGTTTTCATCATCCTACCCCACTGCAGCTGTGGATTTCCAGTTCCTGTGCTTTGTTTCTTTAGCTGGAAGAAGTTGAGCGGCTCTGAAGAGGTCGTCAGACACCATACACAATTTGCGTCGAGCTGGCCACTCCGCATAGGTAACGTAGCCGCAGATTGACAAACTGCAACCCTTCCTGCTGTCTTAAACACTTTGTGTCACCCTCCTGAAGAGCTCTCCATTATGAAGTCAGCGTTGGACACTGTCTCCCTGTGGTCCGGGTCTACTTTGGTTGAGGAACAAGGATAACAGTTGATCACGTCAAAAACGAGCAGGGCTCCCGTTCTCGTCACATTCAAACAGGCCCATCCAGCACTACCATGCTGTGTTCACACACACTTCAGTCACTGGAAACTCACAAATATAATGGCACACATAAGTAGTCATATCCATGAATTCTGCTCCCCTCATCTATCTATTTAAGTGGAGTTGGCAGCCGAAATCAACAACTAACCGAAGTTTTCACCTGTACGTGGCCGCTCAGTCTGTTGTGCAGACATGGCTAGTGTTGCCAGTATTTTGTGCACTCAGTGTTATTTGTCTGTCTTTTTTTTAACTACTTTATTAATCCATCCATCCATCCATTAACCGAGCCGCTCATCCGAATTCGGGTCGCAAGATGCTGGAGCCTATGCCAGCAGTCACTGGGCGGCAGGCAGGGAGACACCCTGGACAGGCCACCAGACCATCACAGGGCCGACGCATTCACACCTAGGGACAATTTAGTACGGCCGATTCACCTGACCTACATGTCTTTGGACTGTGGGAGGAAACAGAGCACCCGGAGAAAACCCACCGCACACACGGGGAGAACATGCAAACTCCACACAGACGATGACCCGGGATGACCCCCAAGGTTGGACAACCCCGAGGTTCAAACCCACGACCTTCTTGTTGTGAGGCGACGGCGCTAACCACGGCGCCACCGTACCACCAGTTTGGCTTGGTTTGAACATTATGAGGGATCTTCTATCTCAGATTTCAACAGGGCAACCCCTCCCCCTAGAAATAAAGCTACCATGTCCTTGAAATATACCCTTCGGAAAGCCTCGCTGAAACAAAAGTGGCACAACAGACTTTTTTTTTTTGAGACGACATGGTGGGTTAGTCGGGGACAAAGAGCTGAACTAAGACTGTTTCATGTTATTTATGTTACTTAGCTCCTTCTTATTCTTGCCACCTTTGCTTGTCATGCCCGTGTTTGTAATCAAATATTAATGAGAAGAGCTTTTGTGGGAAGTGTGCCTTATCAGATGTGGACTTGCTCCGCCCCACACGGGCGTACGAGGCTGGCTCCCCCAGGCCACCGCAGAAGAGTTTAGGGAAACTCTCCTCTTTGTTCGTTTTTCCTTCAGCATAAGCAATTTATCACTAAATGAACTTTTATTGTATCTTCGGATGCCTCACATTAAATGTTCGCCCATTAATTTTGAAATGGGTTCTAAGCTTTTATCAACTGCCTGGGAATCTCATTTGGATTATTGTATTTCATTAATTACTCGATAGACAAAGCATACTTTTCAATGTAGATTTGTGTGCTGTTTAATTAATTAGCATGTTTTCCCTTTTAATTAAAGCATTTTTTTTAAATTAAAGCCCACAGCAAAACACATATATAATTTGTTTGTAATTAGGCCTTAATTGGTGGTAGTGGAAGCTTAGCACCCTCGGTTTCTTTTTTCATGATTGCCATTTTATTGCCAGTCAGTCATTAATTAAACTGTTTTTTTCTAATTAGCTTATAAAACTGTTGATGGCATATTATTGTAAGTGTGAGTTCAAAGCTTGCTAATAAGCCTAGCCTACTCAGAAGAGGCAAGATAATGGAATATGCACAAAGCAGGCAAACTTTTAGAGGGTTTTCATTTTTTCTTCACCCCCCCACGTCCCTAAAGATGACATGGCGTGTGTATCTGGCATCAGATTATTAGCACAGAAAAGAGAGACATGCATTATACCACCGGCTGATCTACTGCGCCTTCCTTCCCTGGAGTGGCTGTCTTTTTAGCACACCATGTAATGCTGTTTGTCAAAGTGGTGGTGAGATTACATAAACCGCCTATCCGGCCGCTCCCGTGGAAGACTGATCACCTAAGTCAGTGAACAGCGTGAGAAACGGTAGACCGCGTGACACGGATTTGGGAATAACGGTTGCGTGGGGAAGTAATGGGGTACTTTCCTTGGTCATTTTCGTGCACGCTGCACGTCGTTTGGCGGTTGCCGTTTGCAGAATTCTGTACCGAGACTGGATGTTTCAAGCAGTCCCATAAACACATTATTTCAAACGAACAAAATATTGCTTATGTCATCAGGGAGCTGTGTGGGGACACTAAAGTGCTATGAAACTGTCTGAAGAAAAATATCCACGATGTGGTTACTTTAGTAACATTTGAGGCACGGGTAGCCCCGTGGTTAGCACCGTCACCTCACAGCAAGAAGGTCCTGGGTTCGAACCCCAGGGTTGACCAACGTTGGGGGTCATCCCAGGTCGTCCTCTGTGTGGAGTTTGCATGTTCTCCCCGTGTCTGCAGTGGGTTTTCTCCGGGTGCCCCGGTTTCCCCCACTATCAAAAAGACATGCATGTTAGGGTTTATACTCCTGCCTGTGCCCCTGAGCAAGGCAGTGGAACGAAGAACTGGAGTTGGTCCCCGGGTGCTGCATGGCAGCTGCCCACTGCTCCTAGCTACACAGCTAGGATGGGTTAAATGCAGGGAAAGAATTGCCCCACGGGGATTAATAAAAAGTAGTAGTAGTGGTAGTAAAGGTCACAAACGGCAGTGTGGCGGATCGATGCCTCACGCTTTTGTTTGATCGGATCTAAAACTCGTCTTGATCAGTTTGACAGATTCGCCCCAAGTCCTTGTTTATGTGATATGTCATGCAGCTGCAGGAGTTGGATCCCCCAAATGACCACTTCTCTTGCGGGAGGACGCAAGAGAAGTTGGTTGAACTCGATCTCGAGCCCTCCGGTGTTGTTTCTAAGGTGCCGCGTCTCATCGGGAAACTCTTCTTTGACTTTGCCCCAACACCTCGATTCTTAGAAATTACACTGAAATAACATGTGAGCTGCCTAATCTGATATTCATTCCTTTCTTATGTGGCCCTGCTTTCCAAAGTTTACTAAGGCCACATTATTTAGGCATTAAGGTAGTGTGATAAGGGAATTAGGCCGGTCATTAATCGTTTACACGTCAAATGCAGTGGAGCAGCTCGGGGAGGTGATTTAGCGAGGCAAAGCCATATAGCCCTTGTTAATCCACCTCTCACACGTTTTAATTGGAAGAGGCTTCCCTGGATAGGAAATTTATGAATGGGTTTAAGGCAATTTCTTCCTTAAAGCCATCATTTATTTCATATTGTTAACAGGAGCTTTAACAATTTAGCCACATGGAGACATATTTTCCTCCCGTTTCATCCAACTATTGTGCTTGTGTAGAATTACTGTTGTTTAAATGTATTTATTTTTTGCGTTCACCACGAAAGAATTGCCGCTTGCACGGTTTTGGCCCATCTGGGATGCTTAGTTATTTCTCAACCACCCTAAGAAATTATATATAACAGCACAGAACAGATATGCGGATGAATTCTTGTTGCAGGTGTTATTATAGTTTTGGTTTTTTTGCATGGCGTCCTCAGTAACCATGCTGAAGTGTTGCCGTAAGTGTTTGGCTTTTGTACTGAATCGCCATGTGACGGTCCAAACGAGTGAAAAAGAGAAAAGGGTCCCATTGACCCACCTCTCCTAGTGGCATTAAACTGCAGCCGCTGCAGTGCCAGCATTGTGTGCTACGTGTTTTCTGCCTTAATGTCTTGCAAAGGTCACATAATAATCCTTTGAATAAATGTTGTTCAACAAAGCAATGCTCGGCACAGACTTGAGAGAAAATAATGGCTAGAAAAAGAAACGTCCGTGATGGACTGTTAATTGTATCTTAACATGGATGTAATGGAGGAATGGCCTTTGGACCTTACGAGTGCTATAGACAAAGAATGCAGGAGCTTTTGTGTCTGTCTTTTTTTTTTTTTTCCTCCCCGGCTCTCTATTTTCATTCTTGCTGCATATTCTCTTTTTTTTCTTCTTTTTTTTGCGTGGCTTGTGATGTGAAAGGATTTGGCACTAAGATGCACGCGAGGGGAGGAGGAAAAAAAGAAAAAAAATCCTGAAAAGTGGATCAAAAAAAAGTAAATGAAAAATAATGTCATATTACTGAAAATATGAGAGGCTAATTTGTGCCGACTTTTTGCTAATTTTGTTCTCGCCACAGAAAGAGGAGCCGTCACCTGCTCGGCGCCGCAGCGCTGACAGTGCCAGTGATCCATGAAATAAGCTGCCGCTGGCTTTGTTCAGATAAGAATGAACAAATCTGCACAATGTACTGCTCTCCGAATCTCATTTTCATACTTGCATGCAGGCTAAAAGAAATAAGCTGTTTGCAGGCTTGATTAATCAGACATTTGGGGGGCTTTTTTTGTCGCTTTGATCTGTTCCGTCTCCTAGGTAACTTGGTTGACATTAATGTTGAGCCCCAGTAAAGACAATCAGGGATTTTAGACTAAACTGATAAAAAAAAAAAATGTAAAAAAAATTAAGACCTTTAATGCTTCAAATATAGTAACGGCGGCTCTACTCCGGATTTAAAAGAGGGGGGGAGGGGGAACGGGGTGCACGCAAGTGGGTTTTAATTTTTTGGTTTTGGAATGTTTGGGGAAGGCGTGTTTTCAAGACCTTTTGCATTTCAAATGCTCCCCACAGGAGAGCAGGTTTATGTGGGTAATCCTGCAGGGGGAAAAAAATAAATAAATAGCACAAATCTCTGTCCACAAATCTCGACAAGCCACCCCATTAAGCATCACGCGGGTTTCATTTGATTTACTCAGAATGGAGCGTCATAACCGACGACTTTTATTTCCGGCAAATATAGACGGCTGCGGCTTTCCTGAGCTTTGTCAACAATTTAATAAACCTCCGATTTATGATCTCAGCATGCATCGGAGCCACTCAAAAGCAGTTAACACATCCGCCACTTGAGCGGGGTGCCGGGAAAGCCCCGGTGAGCGGTTATCTGCTCGCCAAATCACACCGGCAAACACAAGAGCATCGCCTATTAGAACGTCCCCTTTAACCAGCGTTCGACTAGAAAACGTGATTTGTGGACCCAAGAATCTATAAAATGGCGAGGAATTAGAAAACTGTCATAGTATGTATGCTTCAGGTTATGCAGACACTTTCACAAATCTTCCAAGTGACTATAGATGAATGCCTTGAGGGCCCAGCCAGAACCCAATACTTGCAGCCAGCTGAAGCCCTTATCTTAAATCCAAGCAAAGTACCATTAATCTTTTTGAAAGACCTTTATGGCTTTTAATGTATCCCAAATTAGAACATTTTACACCCTTGGTTCCTGAAATATGGTGATAAAAAGCCTTTAGAGTTTAATTTTTCCTGCCTGCTCGCTCTGACCTGCTTAATCCTAGCATGCATTAGAAGATATTTTAGTTTCAGTCTTTCTAATAAAGTTTATCCCACTTAATTATAATTGAAACATTTTTTCCCCTAGCAGGTCTTTTTTTTTCTTCTTTTTTTTTCAAGTGGCGCAATGGTGGCACATTTCTTCATTACCTTAAGACTTGCTTCCCCTTGATTGTACTCTGAATATTACAGAGAATTACCCAAAGGTTTGGTGAAATTGTTCTAAGTTGTTTATCAAACTTTGCCTTTGGTTGAATAATAAACCTATCTCAGGAGTGACAGGGGAGGCAGGATTTTTCCCTTTGTTTCCTGTGCTTCTGTGTGACTGGGGTTATTGGGATTATTCTGCTCCACAATACACACATGTCTTTCCTGGGATTTGAATGTTTGCCTCTTGCAGTCACGGTCATTCTCTTCACTTCTGATTTCAGGGACTGCCTGCAGGATTGCAAATGGAAAGTCTCTTTTACGCCACTGATGAGTGAAAAATGCCTTTGCAGTGTTTTGGAGTTGGAAGTAAAGGCAGAAATGCTGAACACCATTTCTTATTTTACTCATTTTTAGTTTATTTACACATTAAACAATGGGAAAAATAATCAAAGAGAGACGTTGCTTTTTGCTTGGGAGATTATTCGGCGGGGGCTTAAAAATGCAGCCTTTCTTTGAAAAATACCTCAAACAAAAGGCAAAATAGATTATAAGCATTTTTATTGAAACAAAACTCCCATAATCTATTATCTTTTTGGCACTTTTTTTTTTTACCAAACCCCCACACACAAACATATTACATGCATTCATATTTGAACATGGCAATATTTTTAAGAGTTGTATTTGGGGGCATTTTAGCCATTTATTATTAGACAGGAAACACTGAGGAAGGGACATGCAGCAAAGGACCTTATGGCTGGGTTGAACCTAGGTCAGTGTGATCAGACCTGAGCCTGCATGGTACGGTCTGTACTGCCTGTACCACCAGTCTGCCCCAAAGTGAGCACTCTCTTCAGCACTCTTTCTTTCTATGGCGGTATATCCCAGAGAGTGCGTATCTTACCTCACACACAGGACAATTTTCTCTTTACCTGTCCTTTTTCTGCAACATTGGCCGGTTGTGTTAACACCCTCAGCCTTTTACCACTGCTCATGTGCAGCGGTCAGTTTCTACCAAGATGAAACCTTTCTACATATGCAGTTGACCTGTACCTTAATAGACAAACAGAAGAGGCTCCATAGTGAAATCTCACTTGCAACTGAATTTATTTTCACATGTAACTCCCTCAACTATCCTCAATACAACATTTCACACATGAAAAGTTTTTTCTAGGAAGTTTTCAAATCCTGTTCTTGATATAAATTCTGTGTATATACCTGTCATCCTTTCTTTGAGTGATATATATATAGAAAGAAATGTTCTGAACAAAAAGGTTGCATTTAACATCTGTTCCTCTTCCACAGGAAGTGATGTCATTGTGCAGTATCTTACCTTCAGTGAAAAAAATCACAGTGCAGTTTATAGGATAATTGAGTATGGCGGCTGATGAGATGATGAATATAGAAAGGGATGTAGCAACAGGAAAAAGAGGCATGGTAGCTCAGTGAGCCCAGTGCCACTTCACTATAGTTTTTCTTTGGTTTTCTATGATTTACTCCCAATAAGCATCTTAAACACATTTTTCTGTTGTGTGTGTGTGTGATCAATCCTCATAACATTGTGATTCACGTTTGTTTTGAGTGATACAAGTGTTTAACAGTCGTACAACACGGTAACAATACGGGTGTTTCACCAACCCACACGCAGAAGAAGCCAGGCAGGTTGGAGGAGCGGAGCAGGGAGTGCTGGGCTGATGAGACGCCACACTGACACATCAGTTGGAACAGCTTTGCTTGCCAGAGAGACTGATTTACATTCTCTAATGGGCCTTGTCTCTGTCTCCCTCTCAATAGCTAGCCGTGAAAATTGCACACGCCGCTGATTGCCGTGACTTTGTGCAACGCAAACAGGAAGAGGAAGATTTGCAGGCAGCCCAAAAAAGGAAAAAGCAAATTGCTTGGGGGTATGATGTCTTTTTTGTCCTTGTGTTTGCCATAATATCTGCCATGTATAACACATCGCACACCGGGCACATTGTTAGCCATTTTATTTATCTCATGGAGCAGTTTGGGTGTAGCTGTTATTGAAAGCTGTGGTGTTGGTGGAGTGAGTGGTCACTGGTTTTGTGTCATCAGTTTTAAATTGCTGCAGTTGGATGTCGAGTTGACCGCTCCGCATTGCTTCATTCTGCCACTTAACAGCTCAAACTGAACAAAAAGAGAAATTTATGCCACAAAATGTTGATCTTTTATCTAATATACATGGTACTGCAACAGCACTTATTTTTCTACATTTTTTTTTTGTTTCAGGTTTGAAGCTAAGAAAAGATGGGAGACTAAAAGCAACATGGGCTACATGTGACACGTATCAAGGGAAAGGGGAGCGTCTGAGAATTTTGCATTTCTCTTTCTAAGTGAAATCGACAACCGCTGTGCGAGATAAGGGAGACTGTCTATATTTGTTATTTTATTTTATATGATTTAATCCCCGTTCATTTTTTTTTTTACTTTTCACACCAGCAGATTGTGAGGGGTAAAAGTGACATGATTAGCTGCAAAAAAAAAAAAAAAGCCCATCCGGAGAGTTGAAGGAAAAATTACGGAGGATTCAAATTAATTCCTCGGGCACCCGGTGGTGGCTGCATTGTGTGTTGTTTTTCATCACATTTCCGTGATTTAAGTGCTCTGTCCCTTTTTCCCTTCAAATTAAATCTGGTTTACATTACTGGATGATGCGTTTATTTATTGCTGTAAAGTGGGTTAATCACGCAAGGCGCTCTTTTCTTCTGCCGGGGAAGACAAAGGCGAGATTAGGGCCCTAATGCAATGTACAGGATAATGTGCGATAAGATTTGTGAACACAAAACAAAACTGGGGCTGCCGTCGACCATTGTGAGCGGTCTCCGACGAGAGTTTACAAATGAACGCGGAGCACGTGACAAGGCGAATGGGCGGCACCGCTGTCGGCCCCGCACATGTAGTGAGGGACGCCGCTGTTCCCTGTAGGGCCCAACAGGGACACACAGTTTGTCTCTGCAGCCTGCACCGGTGCGTCGCCCTCGAATGCGAGGAGCTCTCTGCAGTATCTCGCTGTGCTGTTTTATGTGCCGCAAGTTTGCCATCCCTGTTACCTTGCACTTTCATCTTTTCTGATCTGCTGCACTTCCCCTCTCCGGTTTGTCGCATTTCTGGAACACATTTTCCAAACTCAGATTGCAGCAAGTGTTGATATAATTGGAAACGGTGTAAAAAAAAAAGTGCAAGTATGATAATTACTTTTTATTCCTAGCACTTGGCTATTATTACTGCTTTTTTTTTTCTCCAGCCGTGAAAAATGATTGCTTTGCTTCAAGGTAATGAAAATTAAAATTAATCCACCTAAGTTGTTTGCATTGCGCATATTTGGGAGCGTTCTACCCCGGTGCAATATGAGATTCTCATAGCTTTGCTGTGTATGCGAAAATAAGCGATATGAGACGAAATGCGCACAACATCAGCATTAAAAGTTGGCGAGTATTATGTGCCATTGTCATGCAAAATACCTTACCTAATGAAATTTAGTTAATAAAGTAGTTAAACATTAGTATTAAAAGTATTCATGCTGCATTTTGGACTGGGAAAAAAATGGCTTTTTTATATTGTTTTTGACTATAGCTAATCTCCTCCTGTGGATCCAGTGACTGAGGAAACTGTCAGTTGTTGAGAATTGCTGCTAATTAAACTATTAATTATCTCTGTAATGGGAGGCGAGTTTAAACTGTGTTAAGCACATCAAAGTACAACAAGGGATTTCGTGCCTTTGATGAGGGCTATGAAGAATACATCTCGACTCTGAAGTGAAGAGACATCAGAGATGTTGGACTGTTTCATCCGCACAGCAAAGAGAAAGCCCAGTTGTGGTTCCGCTTGTTGTTTGTTGGTTTTGTTTGCGTCTGACGGTTCGAGCGGATCAAGGCACCTTCTAATGCACAGTTTAACTTGTTGGAGGCCTCCGCTCCGTCCAGGCTGAATGCAGGTCTGGTGTAGGGCTATCATGGCTTAGTTCATAAACACCGCCCAACCCCGATGCGGGGAAATAATGAGAGGTTATGCTCCATTTGACCTGTAATGGATTATGTTTATCTTCTCAAGAGACAACGCTTCAGCCCATCTTTACACACGTGGCAAGTGCTGTTCAATAAGAGGGCTGGGGGGGAAAAAAAAGAGGCGGTAAGCCTGTGTGAGTATGTTGTCCATATGTGGAAAAACTGTATAGCCATATCCCCCACCCCCCAATAGGAGTGACGTAGCGGTTGTCATTGAACATGACCAGCGCTGAGCCGCGGCGGTGGGAGCGGCGCGTCGCCGTATCAATAGCATCTTCCTTTAATCATCTCTTTGAACACAGGCTAATGCCTTGAGCAGAGATGATTCTGTTTTTAAGCTGGAAAATCCACTTTCCCTCTCCTCATGTTAAGGAGCTGTTTTCAATAGGCTTTTACTGCAGGCCAATCTTAACCCCTGACCCGGGCTGATGTGTTGTGAAATGCATAGACAAATTCCTAGGGCGCATGTTTAAAACAGTCTAGGGGTGTGTGTGTGTGTGGGGGGGGGTTGTTGTGTGAAGTCACATACAAACAACAATCCTATTAAATGGTTGGAATGTGGTTGTTGTGTGGTGAAATGGGGATTGGACGACCCCCCCCCCCCCATGAAAAGAAACATGTGTTGTTGGTCATAAGACACCAGTACTATCACTTGCTACTATCACCAGCCTGGGTAGGATCACCCCAAAGGGGGCGGGGGGGGTCTCTTCTTTAACAGAGATGTGACGGATAAAGACCAGCGGTACTCGGAACAACTCGCACCTAAAAATTACAGTGACTTGCGCGGTACTTGTGGCTGCGGCATCTGGTTGCATTTCATATTCCTTCTAATTGCTAATTTGCCGTGGCCTGGGAGTGACAGGCGGCATGGATTGTTGACGTGTTCCTGGGCTGATTTAACGGCCCGTTTAATTCTGACACGTCTGCGGCCCTCAGATGTTTTGCGGTTTTAATTAACGTAATCATCGCTCTTGGAAAAGGCCACAGAGTTGTTTAATGGGTCATGTTTGTCAAGATGCGTCGAATTATAACACAATAGACACGCCATGTATTCAGTGCAACACTTTTTGGTGTGATTACGGATGCCACAATTGATAATTGGACAAAAAAAAAAGACTGATCTGAAAGCCAATTAACCTCTGTGGTGAAACGGCATTCCCCACCACCACCTACTGCCATTACAGGGCGGATATATTAGGACGCCTTGCAGATGCCATCAACATGCAGAACAGCACTTCCATATTTTGGATAATGGCAAAATTTTACAAAAGCAATATTATGACAATGCCATTTTATATAGTCCATTTCATGGCAATTGTGATTCCAACAAAGCATCTTTCAATGCATTTCGAAGTCCACTTCAATCTCAACTTCCTCAAAGTGAGGAAATTAGGTCAAGCGTTTAGACCAATTATAGAATTATTGGAAAAATAATGTTTAAATGCAACTCTTCCTCAATGGAAAAAAAACATGCTTCATTTGGGCTCCCTATATGCCCACTAGATTGTGTCTTACTTAGAGAATGCTTTGAAAGCGTCTACTTTATCATTAGGCATAACTGAGAATGAACTTTCAATTAATTTTTTCTTTGCTATCATAAAATAAAATTAAAATGTTCTAAAGGACGAATGTGCTGAGCATGCAGCGATTATGCATTCATCGTTCACTATGCAAACTGCACATTGCATTTTATCGGTATGAATTATTAACCAACTTAATGAATATTTCATCTTTCTTTATGGAACCATTTAACAGTCCCAACAGAGGTAATAACAGCTTAAAATGCCTGGCAATACCTGGTGAGAAAAATACACCGACTTTCTGCATTACTTGCTTTACCTGCTCAGTAGGTTATGTGTGCCTGTGTTTTGCAAGATATCGATTATATTAATCAGTTTAAGACGTTGCCTCTTCTTGCATCTCATTGGCTCATCAGAAAACAGATGCAAAAAACAGTTAAACAGAGAGCGGGCCAACCAAAGTAGTTTTGTATTTTAAGAATGAATGCACCATGAGTTGGAGAAGCCAAGATTGGATTTACACCAGCCATGTTAATGGTGCGATTAACAACAGATGGTGTAGCCATATCAGTCAATAGCTAGTTATTACAAAGCACAATTGATGAGAAGAAATCAAAATTTAGAGGGCATCCGGGTGGCATGGCGGTCTATTCCGTTGCCTACCAACACAGGGATCGCCGGTTCGAATGCCCGTGTTACCTCCGGCTTGGTCGGGCGTCCCTACAGACACAATTGGCCGTGCCTGCGAGTGGGAAACCGGATGTGGTATGTGTCCTGGTCGCTGCACTAGCGCCTCCTCTGGTCGGTCGGGGCACCTGTTCGGGGAGGAGGGGGAACTGGGGGGAATAGCATGATCCTCCCACGTGCTACGTCCCCCTGGCGAAACTCCTCACTGTCAGGTGAAAAGAAGCGGCTGGCAACTCCATGTATCGGAGGAGGCATGTGGTAGTCTGCAGCCCTCCCCGGGATCAGCAGAGGGGGTAGAGCAGTGACCAGGATGGCTCAAAAGAGTGGGGTAATTGGACAGGTACAATTGAGGAGAAAAGGGGGGGGGGGAACAAAATTTAACGATCCATTCTTCATCTATCTGTGCTTGGCTGATGCAATGCAATGACAGTTAAGGGTGCACCAAATCAAGACAGCCTTTCCATATCCATCCATCCACCCATTATCCAAACCACCCATCCTGCTCTCAGGGTTGTGGGGATACTGGAGCCTATCCCAGCAGTCATTGGGCGGCAGACGGGGAGACACTTGCAATCAGAATAGTGACACAGTAGAATATTCTTCTTGATGATGAGTAAAATTTACTGCGTAGCAGCATGTAGTATTAGTATACTCACCACCATCTTACTTTTAGTGTCAAATCTAAGTATTATACACTGTTAGTGCTGAATGTGGATATTCATTCCTACATTGGCCTCATAGCAGTGGAGTCCAGTCCCTGTTGTTGTAAGCAGTAATTTGTCATGTCGGAGGCTTGTCTGACTGTTAGGGCAAGCCTGATGTGCATGGAACCAATTTGTCTCCAAACCCCAAGGAACTTAAAACTCTCCAAAGTAATTCCCTCGTTTCTGACTTCCTAAAACCTTGTCTCGACACAAACAATGGCAATGCTTTGTAAAAGTGATTCTGAAACCTCTGCCAAGTATAATTTAGCATTTGAATAACAATAGACCCACTTAACACTGCTTAAATTATTTCTCTGCTCTATCTGCTACTCGACAGTCTTGGTGTTGTGACGACGGACGATCGTTAACGGCACGGGTGATGTGGTGGTCTCGTATCCGGGGCTGAGACCCTGACAGTTCAGTTGGGTGGCTGCTGTACCCTGACAACAACAACTTTTTCTCTGCAGAACCGAGAGAAGTCTTATGGTCGAGGATTTTTTTTTCTTCCATTGTAACAGTTGAAGAGAAGAGCTCTCGGAGAGCAAAAAACCTCCGCCAAGGCTGAACAACCCCCCCAATAACATCCCACATGGTTAATACCTCCTTGGAGGAGGTGAAAACTAGAAAATGTATTTCATGGAGAAAATACGTGGGCTGAACTCAAAATGTTGGCACGCTGGTTCCATGAATGGTGACATCATCAGTCCGCTCCACGTTAGGAGAGCTCAAATTACGGGAAATTTTGCACAAAAAAAACCAGACAAAGTCCAATCTCTCAAAAAGTGTACAGAATTTAATCACCATCATCCAACCAACTGTTCCTCTGGCCAAGGACGACAAGTTCACAAAATGAAGTGAAATTTGGTTTTCAAGATATCTTGCTGACAGACAAATGAGGGCAAAACAAACGGTACCCTCAATAGCGACGGTGATAGAGATGCCCTTTGCCTTCTGTTGTGGGATGAAGAGATTATGGCGCGAGAAGTGAGGTGATACTTGATAGTGTTTTTGTCATGTGCACGAGTTTAGCCGAATAATTCATATAGAATAGCTTTTTTTTTATTGGGTTTTTAAATGCATGGGTACATTCAGAACTTTCTTATCACAGTAAAGGTTAGGAAAAGTGGTTTTCCAGTCTTCCAGTGGTCTTCAGGTTCTCCCGCTACATACAGGTTTCCAGCCATCTAATGAGGGCGTTTTTAGAGCTGGCCCAACAAGTGAACACAATGAACTTCCTGGCAGAACAGGATGCTTCTCTGCTTCAGACTATCAGCTGCAGAGGATGAGAAGGATGCTGCATGCTGGTACAGTCACACTGTCAGATCATCACATGCATTGCATTGTAAGCCACTCCGCTGCAGCCATTATGGGGTTAAGTGTCCCATTGAAAGACGTTTTGACAGTAGATGGTTGATGGTGGTGAAGGCTGTGGGCGCCCAGATGTTCTGTTAGCTCAAGGATTCAGACATGTGAGCCTCTTGTCACACACCCGCTTCAATTTGAACTTTTGCATCACACTTTTAGATTTAGAGAATTCCAAAAGATAGCGGATGTTAGTTAGTGGTGCTTGTGTAAGAGACAGAGACACGTAAGCATGTTCAGGGTCCACATCCAACCCTGTCTCCCAGACATCATCTGTATGCACCGTGTCTGTAGTTGCAGTCTAAAATAAGATGATTGCCAGCGTTCTGTCACATGTACAATGCATGATCAAATTCAGAGCTGATATGACTTAATTGTTGAAATATGATAAGAAAGGGGGCGACCGGATGGCGTGGCGGTCTATTCTTTTGCCTACCAACGGGGATCACCGATTAGAATCCCCGTGTTACCTCCGGCTTGGTCGGGCGTCCCTACAGACACAGTTGGCCGTGTCTGTGGGTGGGAAGCTGGATGTGGGTATGTGTCCTGGTCACTGCACTAGCTCCTCCTCTGGTCGGTCGGGGGGGGGGGAAACTGGGGGGAGTAGCGTGATCCGCCCACCTACGTCCCCCTGGTGAAACCCCTCACTGTCAGGTGAAGAGTAGCAGCTGGTGACTCCACATGCATGGGAGGAGGCATGTGGTAGTCTGCGGCCCTCCCTGGATCGGCAGAGGGGGCAGAGCAGCAACCGGGATGGCTCAGAAGAGTGGGGTAATTGGCCAAGTACCATTGGGGAGAAAAGGTGGGGGGGGGGTAAGCTCCAAAATACTGTTTTAGCTGTATAAGAGTGAATATTCCATAAATCATATACACTGAAGTACCGTTATATAACACACATTAGCAGGCAGGTACCATCCAGCGCTGCATGGGATCGTAGTCCGTCATTCATGGCGTGCAATGATAACTGACCTAATGAGGTTTGCCACCTAGGAAGTATGAATGAAAACGACCCCAGCCATCTGTGTAGCTCGCCATAGTAAAAGGCTGAATACTATCAAGCCAGAATTCAATCTGTGAATTAAACCTCTTTGTGGGAGTAGAAGAAGTAAGTACCTCGCACTATATTCATTTCAAAAGGCCTCAATTTAATTAGCTCTCATATGCTGAAAATTCATGAATTTGTCCCGCCACTTCCTCCGCTATTGTTGGAAGTGACTTAAACAGTGGTGTTGTGAGGCTTTCGGGGAGTTGTGGACGGGAAAAAAAAAATTTGCCCTCACCAAAAAAAAAAAGAAAAGAAAAGGGAAAACTGTTTATGTAAATAGACGCTGCGTGTTTACTCGGTGAAGAAGGAGACGGGTCTGAGCAGAGCGCTAAGCCCAGCCAGGCTCTGCCAAAGGGACCTCTCACCATCAACTTCAGTCTTATTAAACTGATTACCAACTCCAGCTAATTAATCAGAGACAGTGCCCTTTCTTGTCGTGCAGGGAGGGAGCCGTATGTGTCTCACAGAGTTCCTCTCTTACCAGTAACACCCCCCCCCCCGCCTCCCTATCCGCCTGCCTCTGTCCCCCTTCCTTTTCGTTTTCCAGCTTTGATAGGGGAATGGTAATTTTCATGCATCATCTGGGCCGGCAGGACGGGAGGACAAGTAGTAATTACCTTAAACAAACAAGGCCGAGATTGCTGGAGATGCTACCTCTTTATTCAGGCTTGTGAAATAAGAAAACAGACTGAGAGCATAATGATTTCAAAACACATTTTAGAGCCCCACTTTATTCATTGTGTTCAGCGCGGTTTTCATCCCGGCAAAGTAATCGACCGAATTTTTTTTCCCCCACCGGGGACAAAAAAGCTTTTTAATAGTTGCTTGGCCCAGGTGTTAAAAGGGTCATATTTTTCTAACAGGATTTCACAGTGTGTGTGTGTGTGTGTGTGTGTGTGTGTGTGTGTGTGTGTGTGTGTGTGTGTGTGTGTGTGAAGCAAGTAAAAGCATATTCTGCTCCGTTGTGCAATATACCCCACCGTGTTTACCTCCTGCCTTTCCTGCATTTCCTCCGTCTTTATGTCTTGGTCGCTATTCTTTTGTCAGTGGGAAAAAAGAAGAAACACTTTTTGGGAAGTAAAATTGCCCAGCCTGTGTGGGAGATGCAGAAGAAGAGCTACTGCAGTTCCATTCAGGAACAGCAAAGAAGAAGTGATATATTATCAAGGTCATAACTAGCTTGGATGCGATGTTGATATTTTGAATTTGTTATACTTAATCGCCACATTGTATGGGATTGGTAATGATTTATTTTTTTTCTGCATCCAAAAATTGCTTCTCTAGAATGCCTTTCCATCCCAGACTAGCAAACTGGGCTGGTGTGAGCCTGAGCATCCAGTTTGACTTTGCCAAAGGAAAGATCTGCTTTGTCTGAGATGTTCTCACGGCCGTATTCCCCCGTTCCCCGAACGCTCACTTCCTGCTGTTCTGTATGATTGTGTCGCCTTTGTTTTAGCCTGATGTGCTCGCCTCTTCCTCCGGAGAGACTAGTGCAGGCCTTTTTTTTTTTCCTGCTGCAATCTTTACCAAATGCCAAGTGTAACTGGTGCCCCTATTGCTCCTAATTAATGCGTGATTAAAGAGCGAAATAAGGAATTCTACCAGCGATTTGTTTTTTCAAGGAGTAAGAAATTAATCCCCTTTGGATCTTACAGAATCATTTAAGGATTCTCCTTGTTCTGTTTATCAAATAAACCAAGTAATTAGAGACTTTAGATAAGTAGGCTAAATTGATGCCCGCCCTATGTCTTCCCAAGCTACTGTTCCCTGATAGAAATAGCAGTGTTGCTCTGGTAATGTGTGGCATTATACTTGTCCAATAACAATGCCCTTTGTGTTTGGTAGTCTTGTAATTACGCTTGGGAGCCTGGTTGACCTTGGTAAGCACTTCTATCTTACTTCAGGATCAGTGTATTTCATTTCTTAACCCACAAAGATACATCGTGGGGGGGGGGTTCATTGAAACTTCCCCACGAATGTAATCCAGAGGATGGGCAACATTAGCCGCAGTGCAGCCGTGCAAAGTGATGATGCTCAACGACGACGTGCAGCCGGTGGGAACTTGTCTGCTCGGTTCCCAGGTCAATCGCGAAGGTTATGCCATATAAAACGAGGCAGATATGTTCACTTTGACCCGGACGCCAAGGGAAGTGTCCCGTCTTCCTACCACATTTTTCTGCAGTCCATACTGCGAGGTCTTTGAATGGTTTGAAACGTGAAATTAGGCTGCGGCTCTGACAAGGTAGAGAGTAGAGACATTAGGTGACTTCCATGTGGCCTCTCACCCCTGCACTGGATGTAGTCAATTATGTGCTCCTCCGTCATCCCTCATGTCTGCGTGGAAGTGGGTCAGCCATGTCTGCTGTTGCATCAGTCTTTCCGATACAACACCTGCAGCAAGTGCCCATTCTGCTTTTCTTTCCTTCTTCTTTTTTTCCTCTTTTTAAATAGACACTTTGAAGCTTAGCAGGACCAGTCTATGTAATTGCCTTCATCTCATTTAGATGAAAGGAAAATCCTTTTGTATCACAAATAAAGATTTAGGATGCACAAGTCATTATTTCTCTCTTTGCAACAGCTTTGTTCTCATCTTTTATGACCGGATGCTATGAATAGTAAGATCAACAGTGTTTTGTAGCTTTCACACAAAATATTGTTTCTCAACAGATTTCCAGTTGCTTCAATAATCTGCTTTTGCAGACAAAGCCACGTCCTTTTCTGCTGATTGATTCTTTGGTTGATTCTCTAAATTCCGTATGGAGAAAAAAAAATCTCATTTATGAGTCATTTAGTATCATTTCTGGCCTTATTTGTCCTAAAACGTGAAAAATTCTGCCAGTAGTTTGGGATAAGTCCATGTTTTCCCACGCAGTCTCACGTTTCCTTTGCCATCTCAGGAATGTTCTGTCAACATCTTAAAACAAGACACAATGAGGCAAATTATTCGGAAAATCAGACTTGATTCAAGAAAAATTGCATGGGAAAAAAACAAACAAGAGGAATGATCTCACCAATTGGCAGATTGTGAGACACAAGCCTAGAAAAAAGGACTCATTCAGGACGTTTTTGTTTTTTTGCAGGTTTGGATTGTTAAGAAGACAGACGTGCACAATAAAACCAGCATGGCTGGACGATACAGTACTACACGGGATGCAGAATAGACCAAAATGGAGAGGTATGGGCGAGGAACAGGAACAAGGCTTCTTATCCAACTATGTATTTTTAGATCTTTCCGTTTATCTGTACACTATAGTCACACATCATCTATTTTGCATAGGCCTATATGTTATGATCTAGACCTTATCAGCCCTTACAGATACACCTGTCCCTGCTGCCGGCTAACGAACAAAGAATTAATAATTTATCAATTTTGACGATAAGCATAAAGAAGGACTTGGAGGGACCTGGATAGCTGCGGTGTAGCCGGGCATCTCTATCCTGTGTGATTACGCCTTGATGTGAACCGAAGAGACTGTGTAGTCTGGCTGACTGCGGTCTACTTAGTCTAGATGCTGGGGACTTGATCCATTCTTGGGTTTACGTTCAAATCACGCGCGTCTCGCGTGCACGCTAAAGACCCCTGGAATACAGCCCGAGAGTCTGCATGTGGTACGTAGCCAATTATGCCATGAACGGGATGATGGCGGGGTGCTATGTGCGTACAAAACATACATGTGGTAACGCAGATTGTGGGCGAGTGGATGAGGAGAGATTACACGGCGGCTTTGAATTAGTGGTCAATCATGTTTACTTGTGCGGTGTAACTTCCACTATCTGTCTCTCTCTGGACTTCCTGTTCCCGCCTCTTTTTCCCGCGCACACACACTTCCACCTCTTCCTTTGTGGCAGGCATCGCTTTCCTCTAATTAGATCAGGAATTGGATTAAGTGATGGGGGGATGGGGTGGGGGGTGGCATGCCAGCTCCTCTGACCACGGTAGCTATTTCAAGTCACAATTTCAAAGTTGCATGCTTAATACCTTTTTCTCCCCCCCTCCCCCTTCCGCATTTTGCATTATAACACAGCTGCAGGAAGAGTGACAAACACTGTTAATCTCTTGTTTGCTGGCAGTACATTACAAAGGGGGGTAAAGCGGGATTTTTCTCCCGCGTTGTAAACACTCAAAATTCAGCATTGTCCATTACCTCTTAAACACAGCCGATAACAAGCACAATTAATTAAACTGTGGGAGTAAAGTGGAGTTACATAAATTGAAATTAATAATCAGCAAACAGAAATAGAATGCACGTCTATGAATTGTTTTCACGGAAACTCCCAAATGTGGCCAGATTAAAAAGGTTTGGCTTGTGTCCCCCGTGTGACGTCCTCGACCAATCCCAGGGAAAGGTTTAGTCATGGAGAGCTCCTTTAATTTGTTTGCCACGTTCTCACATTTTCCCCAGAAAAAAAAGAAAAAAAAGATCAAGTAGGCATTTAATTACTTTAAGAAAATAAATCACTTCCCATAGCTATTGTGCTACTGCCAAGTGTAAGCACATAAGCCGCAAAGAACATGAAATATTTCACCACTTGGTTTTTGGGGGTTTTTTTGTGTGAAATATCCACTGTTGACTAAATGTCTCGCAGACAATGGAAGAAACGTCGATACTGATTGGTGGCTGCCGAGGCGGAGCGCGTGGCCTCTACGAGATCTGTTACGAGATTTGCGTTGTTGCGCGTGATATTGTGGCGCGGTTTCTTCTTCGTGGGTAACCTTGCAACGGCTCGTCCGCATATCGCGTCGCGGCAGCCTCGGTGGTTTGGGAGTCCGCCCGCTGCGGGGCGGCGCGTGAGCCCTGATACAAATCAAGTGCAGCATGTTTTGTTGAGCATGTTGACATTACACCAAACACCGGTGACCTCTCTGAGGACTTCATCATGCCTGACTGAGGACCGCAACCTTTAACTCGTGTTGTCAGGCGGAATCAAGCTCAGACATGCCCATTCACATCTGGCAACGCGGAGACGGGAGTTCGATATCCAAACGCTGTGTGTAATTGTAACTGTGTGTAACTTAATTCCTATCAAGAGACATTTCCATTGTTGGAGAGCGCACTGGACACATAACACACACACCCTGACTCTGCGTGTGTGTGTGTGTTTGCCAGGTTTTTCTATCCTAATGGGGACCAAATGTCCCCACCGCGATACAAAAACCTGAAACCACCTACCTGGTGGGGACATTTCATAGGTCGCCACGAGGAAAAGGGTCTATTTTAGGGTTAGGATTTGGGTTTAGGGTTAAGGTTAGAATTGGGATTAGGTTAAGGTCAGGGTAAGGGTTAAGGTTAGGCATGTAGTTTTGGTGATTTAAGGTTAGGGTTAAGGGCTAGGGAATGAATGCAGTTAATGAGGGGGTCCCCACAAGTATAGGGTGACATGGTGTGTGTGTGTGTGTGTGTGTGTGTTTTATGCCAGACCCCTCAGCAATAAACACTATAGGTGACTACTGGGGGGACCAGCGGTGGAACATTTAACCATGCTGTAGTGTTCCCACTGGGGGGGGAGGGGGCAACCTATCACCGAGATCCCAGTCGCCATATAAACGATAGCCAGATTTGGACGGTAATTTCACTTTGGGGAGAAGGGCGATATTCCTTGCGCGGGCTGATTATCAATTTCTGACAGCTCTTCCCTAATTCACTATACAGGCGACACGCTCGGTCCCTTGGAATAACACTTGCATCAAGTGGCAAGAGGGCGTTGGCGAAACATCTGCCAAAAAAAAGCCACAGCCAAAATCCATATGGCGGGCAGATAATTGGCATGTGCAGGCCCAGGCATGACATGCAAATGGATATGTGACTGCCTCTGCAGGTGGGCAGAAGTGACTGGAGGTTTAAGGTGGGAGGCCCTTCTCGTGTCATTTTCACACGGGTCGTCATGATTTGGTGGGTTACCAGGGAGGAAGTGGGGGGGGGGTTCATAAGCACTTCACATAGGTGACATGTTAAATTTGTCGTTGGACGTTTGTGACCCAAGTGTGCCACGTTTCCTCACGCGCGGGGCGACGCTGCCCCCTTTCAAGAAGGACCGACCTAGTAAAGGTGAAGTGACCCCTACTAGTGTAGAAGTGTCTCGTTTCTCATTGTGTAGTTACTGTAAGACAAACAGAGGAAACATGAGCTGCGGTGTGTTAAAAGATGTGCCAATCCCTTGATAATAAAGAGTCCCCCCCAGCCCCCCCACCCCCGAGATCTTCCCCACCTTTGAGGTCTGTGATTCATTAAGACAGCCGGGCTCTTCGGGTCCCCGGCAGTATGGCGACTGCAGCCGATGCACACAGCCTCCATGCACTCCGGTAGGCCACTCTAAATAGGCCAAAGCACTGCCTTTAATGACTTCATTTGCATGTTTTATATTCTTTCTTTTTACATTTATTCACAGCAACCAATGAGTTCTCCAAAAAAAAAGCCCCATTGTCATGAGCACTGCAACCCAATGCGCTGCCATGGGAATTTCCATTAAAGGCGTTTGAGTCAGAATCAGCATACAAATAAATGGCGTGCTCTTGGGAAATCACGGTAACAAGCAGATACATGTTAAAACTCTGGAGAGAGGGAGAGAGGGAGAGAGAGAGGGAGCTGTCGTTGGAGCCGAGGAGAGCTCCCCAAAATACAGATGTGATGGAACCGCAGACGGCGCTCAATGGGGCTCAGGCCTCCTAATAAGTAATGAAGCAATTAGACAGACAATTATGAACACCTGTGACGCTGATTGGCACCATGCGGCACGGGCTTTTTTTCCCCTCCCTGGCTCTAAAGATGCCTTAATGTTGCTAAGTTAACCTCTAACAAGCCCTGTAATGACGAGGAGGGCCCAAACACGCCGAGCTGATGCACACATGCACGCGGCCTCACAGGAGGTTCACATTAAGCACGAGGGGTCCATCCCAGAGAGCGGGTTGCGTCATATATTATTGAAACCAGCCCTTGTGCAAACACAACTCCAATAAATTGGGGTCTCGATTTTTCTGATTCATTAAGGCTAATGCAGTTTTAATTAGTGCCTGATTTGCAGCCCATTAGACGCAATTTATGGGTCCATTTCGGGGGACCTGCAAATAACATTGGGCCGGATTAATAAGATAAAAGGCACAACTTGGAAGGGTAGTGTCCCTGGGTTGATGCTCGCGGAGCGGCCTCTTCTCAGTCGAACAGTTTGTTTGGTTTTTCTGCAACTGCTTTGTTGCATTAAAACCAATCTAATGAGTAGAGAGCTCCGGCTACACACATGACATCATCGCCTGGATGAGCGAATGCAGTTGCGGCCGTGGCCTGATTAAAAGGACCATTTGAAAAAGTCGAAAGTCTTAAATGTGCACCGTACAGTGTCCCCTCGGCCCGGTGGGCTAGCTGGGC